>NC_143013.1:294850787-295039359 GCF_055824585.1 Amblyomma mixtum | reverse complement strand
AGCAAACCCGTAAACCCTGTGGGTTTCTACGTGGACAAAGGCCACCACCCACCGCAGGTTCGAGCTCCGCAGGTTCATCCGCAGGTTCACCGCAGGTTCATCTAACTTTTCAAAACCTGCCGGGCACGATGGGATGACGGGATTCGAGAAAATTCTCGTTTTCGCAACACGCCCTCAAAGGAGCAAATTAGCGAGCTGTAAACACGCGGCCGCTTTCGTCACGCGTGGGTGTTTGACGAAAGATGAAAACTTTCACTCGCTACAGTTGACGTGGACGTATTTCGTAAGAGACACGTACGTTCGGGTGGGCGGACATTTTTGTTTTACTCGCTTCACACACGATCGCATTTGCTTCAGCCCCTTCCCCCCCCCCCCCCCCCCCCCCCCGCTATTTTTTTGAAGCGAAGTGATATCAATAACAAAATGACCTTCGCTTAAGTAACGCGCCAAAACACAACCTCGTTTCTGCTCCATTCGTTGTTTTACGACGGGCACTTAAACACGTCATTCATCGGTTGTTTCGTTAATTTCCCAGAACGAATGTGCGAAAGGTAATCCTCATTACAACGCGGTTTGTTTCCGCCTTTACTGCCGACGATATTTTTTCCATTGCACAAGGATAGGCGATGGCTGCCAACCTTGCCTCCTCACCTTCTCCCAGGTCATAAAACCTCCCCTTGCGTTAGTAATGAAGACCAAGGAACAAAAAAAGAACAACGCCTCGGCGACCGCAATTCGCACCCGCGTACACATAATCTCTTGTAGACTGCAGCTGCGGAGGCCATCTACCGGTGAAAAGTCGTTTAAAACTCACTGGAAGCAATGTTTCTGCTTCGCTCGAGACGCTGGTGTTTTATATTCTTGACATACTTTAGTTTTTTATAGAGTTCGCTATGACGTGTTCATTGTCCCGATGCTCCAAACTTTGTGAACAGCAACAACAGTTAATTGCGTCGTTTTCAAGTAAGCAGTAACCCCCTTCCCCCTCCCCCCGGAAAACTAATGTGTAGCCCCCCCCCCCCCCCCCCCCCCACCCCCGGGAGGCTGGTGTGTTATTCTATCTAAATGTCAGCACCCATGAGTTCCTGCGCTCGCTTTCCTGATTTCGCAAGAGGACGATATATGCTAGCCTAGCCACTTTTCGAGAGAAGAAAACCCCTAATGAGATCTCCAAACAACGCACAGAATAGAAAGGCAAAAAGGAAGTAATATCCTAAAAGGGGAACTCAAGCGTTGACGCAAGCGCCTCCCAGCGTGAGAACGGCGTCTCAGCCTATTGTGGACAGACGCGTGGTTTTTGTAAGCTCAAGCCATTCATATAACCGAACGAGCGGCGAGCCGCTTTCAGCCAGCACATCTTCATCTCACGCGTATGGAGCAGCCAAAACACGCTTTCGAAACCTCCTGCTGGCATTTATGATCTATGGTGCTCTCAGAAAGCCAGGCAAAAAAAGAGAAAAAAAGAAACTGCGGTTTGACCGAGCTGAAAGCACGAATCGGCGAGCGGTGGTAAATAGGACAGCCATGCCACCCAGCGGGCGAGCGTAAAAATGAATCCGTGTCCCTTTTAACGGCTGCTAAATGTGCCGCCAAGAAGGCGCCCCTCCTGACACTCCCATTTCTATATTATCTTCCCTTACTCCCGCTTCCTTCTTTTTGCTTTTCCCTGTCGTCGCTCATTTGCCACAATGGAGAGCGCACGCGAGTTGACTCCGCCCCTAAGCATCACATGACGTGTCACATGACGTGTCACGCGCCCGAGCTCGTGCTTTCTCGAGCGCGCGCGGCGGCATCGTGTTTACCTCGTCGTCTGCTAACGGGCCGTTGTCGTCTGCTCGCGCGGAAGCACGCTAGAACCACGTGCTCGGATTATGTATTGCCGTGCTTATATATAACAAGCCATCTCAGAGGGCGTGAGAGGAAGAATGACCATTGAATGGAGAAAACCACTCACAACATACGCATAGTCCGTGGGGTCAGCCAAAGGGATCATCTCGAGGAAATAAATAAGGCCCGCTCTCTTTCTATTCGTCATTCATACTTCCACCGTTGATATATGCGTGTTACGGAGATGCCGAGCGAAAGGGTTTCAGGGGGCTCGGAATAAGACCAGCGGCGATTGAACGCGATGTTTACTCCATGACAAGGCGTGAATGGATGGGGAGCTGCCATAATGCCCCTCGAAGTGGGAGCTATTAGGCGATGACTTTACCTCGGGTGAGAGCAAATGCCGCGGGGCGTCGCTATTTCGGTCCGTAACGCCTTAAGAGACACGCGCTTGAGTTGGTAGCACGTTGGTGCCACGCGATGGAATCTCAGTGGGTGTGTGTGTGTGCATATAAACACTTTTGTAAGGCGACGGTACGTAACGCGGTCGCAATGTATCCGATGAATCGAGCGACGAAGTGAAATGAATGAACGTTTCGAAACCACCCAACGTAAAGGGTTTGTCTTCTTTTTACCGCACACCTTTTCGAGACGGTGCTCGATCGCTCGTGTGAGCAATGAAAGGGTCCGTTGGGAGAACAGAACATTGAAAAGGACAAAAAAGAAAGATGGTTCTGCCCCTTCTTTTAAATCAATAGGAGCACACGTAGGAGAAAATAAAACAACAAAGAGAACAGTTGAAAGGGTGGCTGCCGGTTGAATGAAACATTATTGTGTGCTGGCTTCTATTCTTGGTTCGTCGCGATTGACAGTGACGTCAACGATGTCACATGCGATGCCGCCGGACATGGGCATCGATTTCCCCTCCCAGTGAGCGACAGACACTGTCGTCGAGAATTTGGACGCGCTCTGCTTCGGTTCGATTGGGAGGGGGGTTAAAATAAGGTCGCATCGTCGTATCTGTGCATCGCATGCGGCCAGATCGATGCATTCGGACGACTGGGGCGCTCGAGAGGAGTGGTGTCGTTTTTGGCACTAATTGACCCTTCTTATGGTATACATAGCTACGGGCTTATTTTATGTTCTTGCCGCAAAAAACCATCGAGCCTGAATATGGAGCTGGGATATTGGTCGTTTATTTAGCATTGTGCCGTGACGCGGCGCATGACCCTTTGACTGCGCAATTATCTGGTTTTAGAAGCTGGTATTTTTAGTTCGTTAAAATACTTAACTTCAAAGCATAAACAGAGCTATGACGAGACGCAGAACACAGAAAAAAAAATTGTGCCGCGAACATATATGCGCCTATTGTTACTTTTCTGTTTTCGTGTTGCAAAATGTTTACAAGACAAGTTTTCACGTGTAAGAAGTTATCTTTCACGGGTAGGCCTCAGTAAGCTAAATTCTGCGAGTTGATTCTACAACAGGTGAACGCTAATGGAGAAATTCCCAGCTGACTATTGAAATGAACTTTGCGGTTCCTCTGTGTGCCTAGCAGCTGCCTCTACGGCCATTTTTGTCAATAAATAATAACATTATTGCTAAAAAAATCCCCCCCCCCCCCTCCTCAACACCACTTTTTTCATTTCAAGGTTCATTTTATGGCATACGTTCGAAAAATGATAGAAAATGCATCACAGAAGAATTGACCATATTTTTAGAAATAAAGATGCATACAGGTTCTCACATGTTAATTGATTAAATAACAAAAAAGGCTGCCACTTATGACTCCTCTACCTTTCGTCAACTCAAACTGGCACAACAGTCCCCATTACTCGTATAAATCCTGTCAATGCTGATGGCGCCAATATACCGGAGTGCTTTTTTTTCATTCTTTTCTTCCTGGAGAATTGCTTCTTGTTCAATGTTCGTGGCATGAACAGCACTTCAAGACTGAAGGAAAAAAAGAGCTTAGTAATTTACTAAACTGATGGAAACGTGAGACGCGAGGGTGAAATTTTTTCCATTTTGAATACGACGTCAGCACTTAAGTCCACCTGTATTTATGGTGAGGTTATCGACTCATTGATGGCTAGATTGAGTGGAAGTATCTTAAATTACCCCTGAACAAATGCATTTTGCCTGTGAGATTAACGTCTCATTACTAGTTCTTTACTCTATTAAAACCGCTCCACACATGTATCAAGAAGTGCGGAACAACAAGCAAGCTTTTCTATACCATATGAATTAAAATATTTGTTCCTTTACTTTAATAGCAACACTGAAAAAATGGAGGTTCAAAGAAAACTGCGGTTATTTCGCTTTGCTCCTCCCAAAAACACCTGGAAGAAAAGTGCGTAGTTTTTTAGGGTATTGGTGCGTATACTTGATGAATCAAACTGCGAGAGCATGACTCACTGCATCACTTGACCGCGTGCCTTCTGTTTCTAACAAGGTGGATGCATGCTACATCAGTGCATCGATCAGGCCTTGGCTTGCCATGCTATACTCTGGACTTCAGAAAAGTAGCACCTGACTGACATTCGAGCTCTGAATGAAAGCGGCTGCAACAAAAACAAAAATACAATTGCAATCTCGTAGCCCCAGAGAGAAGGCGCAGATGTCACGGAGTTCCGACCATCTGGTCGTGACGTCATACAGCCTGGATCTCTCGCCGCGAAGCCAGCGGCCGTAAAACCGTGTGTAGGTTGAGGAGGAAACTTCCTGAATGAAAAGTCGAGACCGCGCGCTCGCATAATCTCGCCACCACCGCCAGCGCCGCCGGCTGGGCCATCTGTTGTTCGGCGCAAGCATTGTCTTTTGACTCCACGATCCAACGTTATGCGAGCGTCCTCGGCCCCACAGGGCTAGTGGAGTCGTCGCCTTGGCCCTCGCCTTCCCGAACGCTTCGAAGTTGACCCCAAAAAGACCCTCCTCTGCAGCGCGAGTCCCAACGAGCAAAGCCGGTAACTCTCTCTCCCACATTCTCTTTCCAGTTCCTCCTCTCTCATTCCAGCGACTCCACCGCGGTCTTTTCTGAATGAAATCGCATCTCCATCAGAACACCTGTCGCTAGTCGGACGCTAGATATCGGTAAAGCGCCTCCTCAGGCGAGCGTCTTCACGAATGGGTAGTATTTGTGATTATTGCCGGTCGATTCGTTTCGTAAAGTGAAAGCGCGCGCTCTTGCAAAACAAAGCTGCGCGCGAGTAATCCGCGTGCGAAGCGAATGTTCTCGAACCGCCCCCGCTGCTGCGTTGTAGGCCGGTAGGTAGGCAGGCGGGCGATTAGGAACAAAAACGACCATATTTGTCGACGGAAAAGAAGGGCGGTCGCGCGCGCGGACGTGGAGAGGATGAGAACGAAGAGGAGAAAGTCGGAGGAAAGAAAGCACGCTCGAACATGCCATGATTTTTTTATTTGGCGTTTGTCTTTGTCGACCGCTTCCGTGGGCGCGCTCGATCACGGAGCCCGGCACGCATAACCCATTGCGCTTCGTGACGTCACGAACTCCCCGAAAGGCCTCAAACTTGCGTCTTCGAAGAGCACCCTCTGCGCTCGTTTTGGGCAGCGTGCCAGCCTCGTTGACGTCACACGCGCTCTGATTGGCCAAAGCGTTCGCGGCTCAACCGGTCTCGCCTGCGCCTCGCCAGGTGTCGCGCGCGGCGTCAGCGCCCGCGCGCGCGCGCGACACCGCACGTGCTTTTCGGTGTGAATGTGGGCCGGCCCGCTATATAGGAGAAAGCACGGTCGACGGCGGTCGTAGTTAGAAATTTGCGGCTTTGGCGGGCGGCGGTCTCGGCCTGCCTGTCGGGCCAGTCTGCACAGCGGCGGCTACCCGCCGAACGCGTTCAAGTTCGGCATCGAGGGATTGAGAGGAGGCCGCGAGTTGTGGCCTCGTTCTCAACAGCCATCGCCTTTTTTGCTTCGCTGCCTGGCACTCCGTGCGTCCGCCCTTTCATTCCATGCAACCGCGAGGCGTTTGACAGCCGGTTCCCATCTCGTTGGCGGCGAAGAGCTCCAAGCGAAGGCGAGATCAGCACGTCGTCCGGCGGCCGGGGGAGGTGTTGCCTCGGCGCCGGTGGCAGCTGGACTTTTGAACCGTCGCGGACCGGTGCCCAGTGGGAGTCGAACCCAGAACGTGAGTGTGGCGTCTTTTTCTCGACGAAAGCTTTTGTGCGGCACCCGAAAGCGATTGGTGATTTACCGTTACTTTGCCATCCGATGGCATTGATGAAGCAGGTGGCGTTTTTGAGAGCTCGCCCCGCGCTGCGTAGCCGAATAAGGTGCGCTGCGAAAGTTATAAAGCGGTCGTCTCTGACCACCGAGACTTTCGTCTGCAACATCGGGTTTCCTATTTTTCGTCTGCTCTTGAGCGCGCCAGTCAATGGGCGCAATATTGTGCTTCCAAAGTAGATAGCGGTTCGCGAGACATTTGCGCGAGGAGAAAGAAAAATATCGTGGTTTCGGTTGACCCCCCGTCGGGCGTGTCGCTTTCGCCGCGGTGTGTTTGCGACTGAATCCAAGGACCGTCGCACGGAGGAATTTGATTTACATAGATTCGAGGTCGAACCTACGCCGTCGGTGGGTCGTCCCTGACGTAAGGACAGAGTTGATGTTTTGTGTCCTCATAGCCCGCTGTTTCTAGAAAGATTGCGCTCTCCGCTATTGATACTAATGTGTGTTTAACGGTTCATTATTGAGAGAGACGTTAAGGATTCATAGAATGAGCGACCGCTTCAGCCATCTATTGACTGTTGTAAATATTACGTCATTTGTTACGAGTGCTGCGAGCAACATGAACAGTTCTCTATCCTCCTTTGGAAATAGCAAAAGGGTGGCAGAATAGCGATGCTGTATGTCAAGTAAAATTAATCTGTCAGGTACTTGAAAGCTGAATATTATTCGTCTTTCGGAAGCCTTTATATTTATGCACTATTCTTCCATACAGAATTCCTACTGAAAAATCCAAGTATTTGCTGTGGTGATAATGCTTGCTCTGGAGCGGAGTAACTTGACTCTCGGTGAGGTTTTTGCTATAACGCCGTTAACATCCAAACGCCTTGCGCACAGGAGAGGATCATATGATTTCAGAGCTCGTTTAATTATTGTGCGTAACATATTCTGAAGCCCGCTAGCACACCCCAGCCAGTTCTGCGCCAGCGCTGCTTTCCTGGGGCTGCCTTTTCGTGCAGGTAGGAACAGTAGTGCTTTTGTCCTTAAGATCATTACCCTTCAGGTACGTCGGTCAGCCTCATTTGGAATTGTTCGATCGCAAGGCGGCCGAGATCAATCGTCCATAAAACCATGGCGACCACGTCTCGGTTGTTACGGCTTAGCACAGAAAAAGTGGCGCAATACAAAACTCGCAGAGCACACCGTGTATGAAAGCATCATAAAGCTTAACTACTCAACACGTTTACACTCCCACCGACTAGTTAGCAACACACAGACCTTAGAGACATGACGTCAGACATGACGTGCCATAAAGGCATGATCGATGCTTCCACCGCTAACTCTTTAACAATCCGTGGCCGCTTATACAAAGGCGAAAAGTAACCCGAGTTTCTTAATATAACCCAGAGGTAAATCAGGCGGCGCGGCACTTCACCCACCATTGAGAGGCCCTAGGAATGCCGGGAAAGTGAGGTTTTGTATTTGGCTTGGCTATAGCTTGGCTATTGTTCGACACGAAACATGGATTGAGCCATTACAGCTGTGTGGCTATTCTGGAAAAAAATCTGCGAAAGTTTTGGTTTGGTTGGTTTGGTTTATGGGGTTTAACGTCCCAAAGCGACTGAGGCTATGAGAGACGCCGCAGTGGAGGGCTCCGGAAATTTCGACCACCTGGGGTTCTTTAACGTGCACTGACATCGCACAGCACACGGGCATCGAATTTCTCCTCCAAGTTTTCATACCGGCTTAGCACCTCTGTTGAATTTATCGGAGAGAAAAACGCGCTATTGAAATCATTTCATCTACGCGCAGAGAAGAGCATTGCGGCGAAGCTGCCGACTCCGAGGCAGGATCCACGTTCTGGCCAACACTAACCGAGATAAATAATACACCCTGTCTATGCCTGGTATTCGAGGCGTTCTCGCGGTGGATGCGGTGCTCTTTAAGAAACTCGCATTGACGGTGGCGCCATCTTTTCCTCTAGGTAATGCCATAGCATTGAAGGACTATGGTAATACTGAGAAACTCTACGGTCACGAAAAAGTCTGAACACAGGCGTAACAGACGACTTCATTTTCTTTCATGCCGTATTTTCTCTAATCCAAATCAATATTGCTCCGTAAGCGAAAAAAGGATGACGCAGCAAGTTCGTACAAGTCAAGCCTGACATCGTCCTTGCATACTTCGTTGACATTAAACAGGTCCACGAATCAAGCTCGCACACATACACTGTCGGAATGTAATGTGAACGTTGTCAGTTTGTACGAGAACGGCTGGCGTGTTTATGCGGCAGGAAACGACGGTTGTAGGACAAGCATTAACAAAGGCGACACCTGCTGACTTGGTGAGGCATCAAAAACATAAGAATTACATAGCGTAAAAAAGAAATCGCGGGAGCTGCGAGACAGTCTTCGAAAAGTAGGGTTAACACGGCACGTGAACGTATATAGCACGAGAACGACTTGCGCTTTCGAATCGCCTCGAAATGTGCCAACATTTAATCGGAGTTACTGACTGTCAAATGCATCGCATACACAAGTGAACCTGTCCTGTTCCTCCAGTCGGGGTCTTCTTTTCTTTGCCTCGGTAAATAGGTAAGGGGGGAGGGGGGGGGGGGGGGGGAATGGCAGGTTCATCCGATCCGTGCCGATTGAAGCTCGCTATAAAGAAGCGCGTATTGACTTTGCGTATTGCCCAGTTCTCGAATTTACTCTTTCGTTGTACCGTATGGGGCCCGGAAGCGCTGTGCAGTCGTCGATAATGGCGGGTTCGGCCGGGCTTACTTTATTTTTCTCGCAGTCAATGTAGGCGATGTTGACCGTGTCTAATGAGTTCTGCAAGCGTCCGCTGTGTCGACCTTTCGATCAAAAGCTCTCGTCGTACGTAGCCGTAAAGGCGCATGAATTCTGCATCCGCGAAGGTTCTCGAATGCACATCGTCTAAGGGGAACGTCATCTTGGAAACGTCTACAAGCCGAACGGAAATCGAAGTTATAAGTCATCAAATAAATATATAGTTTTGTTGTAGGACTGTTTGGCGTGTTGAATAGTTGGAGTTGTATTCTTTAAGTAAATGCATCGAGATCTTCCTGTTCTTTTCTTGAGGCGAGCCCGCTGCCGCATATTTTCTGCTTCTGTTTATTCCGAACACTGTAGTGCAGAGTGCACATGCATGCTCTGCTCGGCTTCCAAGGTTGCACGTGCAAGCACGGAACGCGCGCACTGCTCGGAACGGCCACGGTGGCGTATACGTGGAGTATGCAAATCTGATATACCGAAATCGCAGAGCCGCTGCTTCAGCAGTCGCGGTCGGTCGGTCGGTATCACCGCAAGATGAGGGCCCGCACCGCCGAGCACTGCACAGTCAGCTTTCTCCCGCGTCGCATTTATCTCGTGGTGCACATGCGAGTTTCGTCGAGGCTTTGAAAATATCACAGAAAGGCAAAAAAGCAAGCCTGCCACGACGAAAAGCTGGACAAAAACTGCTTTACCGACCAAAATGTGAAGCCGCAGCGGCGCCAGCGAACCGTCTGCTGTGCACGGCGTCCGCAAGCCTGCTGTAGTGTTGCCGTCGTCTGCACTCAGACGTCTTCGTCGTCTGTTTCTCGCATTAACGTATTCGTTCGCTCTCGCACTCGTTATTAGTCTGCTGTCTCACGCCAGCCAGTCTGCTCTCACCGAGTCTTAACAGTCTGGTTCGCAAGCAAGCGCATTCGTCTGCTCTCAGATAATCGCCGTCTGCTCCCGAACTCATGTTCTCCTGCTCTCTCGTGGTTTCTTCGCATAGCCTGCTTCGTACAGCACGTATAGCTTGCTTCACGAAAGTGCGCGTATTCGTTTCCTTCACGCTCGTGCGTATTCGTCTGCTCTCACGTCTTCGTCGTCTGCTTCTCGCACTTGTCGTCGTCTGCATCTTGCACGCGCAGCAACATCGTTGTCGTCTGCTCCAACTCCGCACGCGTCGTCAATCTTACTGGACAGCGCCCTGACGGCGCTGCAGCACAGTAGTTGCAGCCACTGCAAGACGCGATAAGCGTCTCCCAATCGACAGGGCAGAGAGAAAGAAAGAAACAAAGAAAGGAGATCGCACTGACGTGGAGTACTGTATATACTACGTGAGCGCGCCGTCTCTGCGCTGGACATCGCCACAGCGGACGCTTGACAAGGGGAGAAGTCCGGAGCGCGCCGCTGAGGTGTTCTTTTTTTGCCCCTTTCCTTATCACGACGGGGCCGGCGACGGCGAGATTGGGTTTCGCCAGGCTGGCGAGCAGACGATGAGACGCTCCTGAACCCGCCGCAGTTGCTCGGCGAGGGTCCTGGCTTCTGCGTCTTCCCTTTCGCTGCAAGGAAAGTCCAGCACGGATCCACGCCGG
This sequence comes from Amblyomma mixtum, assembly GCF_055824585.1. NCBI lineage: Eukaryota > Metazoa > Arthropoda > Arachnida > Ixodida > Ixodidae > Amblyomma > Amblyomma mixtum. The sequence goes on along the minus strand of NC_143013.1, from coordinate 295,028,984 downwards.
TGCAGGTAGATATATAGCCGGGTCAGTTTCTTCGCTGATCATTGTGGTGTATCCATTACAAAAGAATGCTCGTTAAGTTTATGTGGTTGTCTGGGAGGTTTTGGCTTTCAGAGAGGGAGACCTTAGTCCGGGTCGCCAACCATTTCTAAAGCGACGATTTTCATGAAAATGCATTTTTTTACTACAAAATTCTCGACTGTGCAGAGCTGATACGAAGTCAATGGTGGCCATGCCTTTATGGTATGTATACGAGACACATTATAGGGTAAATGGCTGTGTTCTAAAAGCACGGCAACAGTACGATCCCTCGAACTCAGGAAGACTTCGAGGGCTCGACTTCATTAGAAAAAGCTCTGAAGTTCCGCGGTGTGACGAGTTCTGTAACCTGTGGCGCTGTAGCAGTGAGCCGATTATTCTCCGTCCGCTACGTTTCCATAACTAAGGCGAGTGCTAATGATATTAAGCTGCGGGGGCAACTCTTCGTTTTACGTGGGCGGTTATTGATACTGTAGAGAGAGCGCCGAGCGCATACTGGGACGCATATCACTCATGTGACTTCCTTTGGAGTCGCATTATCAGGAAGTCGGTTACCAGAACGCCGAATTGGCTGCCGTCTGTTCCATAGATGGTCGGGGCGAATGTAAAATGTTTCAGATGTCGAGGTTCACGATTCGCTGACTGCACTTCCAAACTTCCGCGAAAGGTTGATGCACGTATTCCACTTAAAAGTGACTCAGGAACGCCATTGCGGGTCGGCTTCTGGCCCTTCTCGCGGGAAATTTTCAGTCGGAACTCGAAAACCCAATATGCTGATCATACATCCGGATTTCGGATGATTTCTTCATGCCCGTGTGTCACCTCTTTTGTGTCCTCCCGCATGTGTGGAGATCATGGACCGTTAAACGCTTGTAAAGGCCGTGAGAGACTTGGCAGTCATAAGTATACGTCAGTGTACTTATCAGTCTACTTAAGCTTGTCCGACACTTGGCGCCCGCGTCTTGCGCAGATATTTCGACGCCCCGGGATTCTCGTTTAATTTCACATGGCCTAGTCGAAATGCTGTCAAAGCTCGAGCTTAATTCTCAGGAATTATTTAAAAAAAAATAAAGTGGGAAGCGTTGCAATCTTTGCATCCTTAAAAGGATGACACATAACGTCATCTGCTGTCCGATCATAAAGGAAGTACGAACTGCGTCGGCCTTTACAACGGTATTGTGACGAGCACCCAGTTTCATAGCACTGATGTTTCATACAGGCATGGCTTACACTCTATAACCGCCGGGTGTTCTTGCAATGACCCTGAAATGGGAAGCTGAGAAAGGGGTTGACAGGAAAATGGCAACGGGGCGCGTGTGAGTCAGAAGACTGGAGAGCTCGGAGAATAGCCTGACACTGCGAGTCGGAGATAAAAAAGCTCCACAAGTTCCTGGCTGATCGCCGCCGACGACGGGACTGACAAGAGTCCACGAGGGCAGACAAAAACGCTGAAACAAAAGGAGACAGATGGTGTCAACGCTCGAGAAGCAGGCAGAGGGGCCTCTTAGTGTGCAACAGGCTCATCACGCGTTCTCAGTTCTTTGCAGCCACATGTGAAGTGCTCCATGTGAACGACGTGAAGTGTTCGAAGCGAGGCGATCGAGATAGCTCTTCGAACTCCGTTTTGGTCACAAAAAGGACGTGAACGAGAAGAATGCCGAGGCTATATTTTGTAAAGATTCCCCCCCCCCCCCCTCTTTCCCCTGCCCCAATTCGTTCTCTGTAGGCCGGAATAAAGGTAAAAGCGCTTAAGAGGTTATTTCTTTAGAGATTAACTGCATTCCCACAACTACTTGACCTTCGAAGGTATTACTCGTTTAAAGACTAATGAAAACATATAACAGCCACGTTTAGTCTCTGACGGACCAAGGGTTCGTAGCAAAGTCTCAGTGGTGCAGTTACTCTAACTTTACCCCCATTTTCTCTGAACAGTGCAATTTTTGGCAACCCCTACCACCAGCATTACTGGCTATCGGAAAAGCTCCTTGATCGTAGCAGTTGAGAAACTCCCCGTATACTCGTAGGTCTCGTAGGTGCACATGAATGAATACCCGGCACTCTGATTTGTCCCCAACTGGAAGGCTAGCGATCGAGTGTCATGTTATGTTGCGGTAGTTGACCTAACTGTCCTGGAATCCTCAAAACACTGAAACGAAGCCTTCACTGAAATGTGCCGCTCTTGGTGGCTTGTACGATTGGAGAACTCTGATTGGTAGCCAGCGCCTGTGACGTCAGCGCTGATATCGAGCGAATGGCCTCAAGTGCCGGTTTCGGTATCACAGGTGGCTCTTACCGATGACAAAACAGCGATAGGATTAAAGCAAGAAAAGGACCGTTATAAAATACGGGGTTCTGAGGTCGTCATCTTTTCTAAATCACATCGTATGCGGAGGCGCTTACCCGTGTCTTCGCAGATGTCATTTTCCGTCGACGTCCGGGAGTGCTCTAGAATTACCCATTTTCAGCTTACGCGATATTTAACGGTAACAGAAACTGACCTTTGAGCACGCCGCTTCCAACTGACGTCATCACAGCGCTTTCAGAGTGACTTTTAACATTTGCTGGGTGAAGGTTGAGTATTCACCTTCTACTGCTGCTTCGGCACTTTACCTTGGAAAAAAATCAAAGCGAAGATTTTTTTTTTAAAGTCAGAGCCAAGAAGTCAACGAAGCGTTGCTATGATGCGTACCATATGAGTGACAGTTGGCACCAGCGATTCTCGCGAGCTGCATCTTAGTTTAGTACACGAGGTCAGCAGTTAGTCGATACATGAGCTTTCCCTAATGTATCGTTACGTAATTCCACACGACCCCAGGGTTTCAAACTGGTCTCAATTTCATCTAGGCTTGATCAGCTATGGTTATGCTTCGTCAGAATGTGCACCTGAAGTAAGAACGGGGCGTATTCAGCCACATAGGAAGACAGCCAGACCAAGAGGCATTGTGCATGTGGCATTAATTAAATTCTTTTTTCACTGTTATTTTGCACGCGAAAGTTATTTCAGCTGCACAACGGTGCCGAACTCGCTTTCGAATGGTACACGCTTTGTGGATTGTGTTGTTTTCACGTCATGAAGCGACACACGGTCTATGGGGAAAGGTGTTAAGGAGGGCTCCGAATGAATTTATTAAATTAAACTATTAAATTTAAATGAAGAAAAAAGGTTTAATTCGCTTTCAACTTTCGTCGAGGTTTCTTCCAAAGGGGAACGTCATTGCGTGTCGCCAAATCACATTGCAAAACTGTCTGCCCTTCAACCTTAACCCTTAAATCGCGCTCAACCATTTTAACTACCACGTGAGCACAGCAGCCTCTTCCTCGTCACGTGTACTACGCGCTCGAGAGTGGCAACCTCGACCGAAGTTGCGCCGACACCTCGAAGCCGAGTGCATGCTTGTCACGGGGACCCGGCATCACCGCTCAGCTTCCAGGCATCCTGCCCGAGACCCTCGGTCAGAGGTCGTCGTCTCTCGAGTCTAAAACTCCGTCCCCGAACAACTCCGCTGCTATAGTACGGATACATTCGTTCTAAAAACAAAAACAAACAAGAAAAGAACAATCAGCGTGGAGCCGGGCTCGCTCGACATTCGACAGGTGCGTTCGCGCGACCGACCGACCTCTCCATCCTCCTCCACCTCCGCAGGGCTGTAAGAGGAGGAGGAGGAGGAGAGGCGGGTGTGCGCATACACAGCGCCGGCGGCGCATCCTTCTCAGTAAACGAAGACTCGCCGTCGTACGCACGCATTCACACTCACATACACATGCACATACAGACACCCGCAAACTTACTTTTCTGCCAGACCGGGGGAGGGCTAGCCTGACCCCGCGGCGGCGGTGTTCGTGTGCGCGTGGTGTAACGGCGAGCGGTGGAACGCGTATAGTACAGTGCGTATACAGGAGAGAGGGGAGATAAGAGAAAGGGCATATAGCGGCCAGCTGTGAATGAATCCGTGTCAAAAGGCCGTCCCTCGGCTGCAGGTCCATGTTTGGGCAACGCTGCTATACACCCCGCCCTTTCGCTGGCGCCGTGCGAGGCGGCCGCCGGACGTCGTGGGCTGCGCTGAGGAGGTCGCGGCGTGCGTGTGTGTGTGTGTGTGTGTGTGGAGGCACTTGGCGGGGAAAAGAAGCCACGCAGAGCAGAACGGTAAATGGGAACGGCTATAGCGCCAGCTGGTCACGGTTACTGGGCCGCCTGGATTCGGGCTCGCCGGAGCACACGCCCGGGTTCGGTGAAGCACTGCTGCTCTATGTTGGTTGGCACACTTCCCTTGTAAAGTTTTCAATAGACAGTCTATATACAGTATATGGGCTGTCTATATAAGTATACTATATACGGTTCTGTAGACTGTTTGATTAATTTTGAAGTTTTGATAATGCATTGTTCGAATCTGCGAGAACCCAAATGACCCCAATAGGGGCCAGTTGTGACTATAGTAAATGGCTCTGTCCAAGCGTTGGCGCATCTAGCTGTTTCCGTGGCGCCATCTTTTAGGAGGAAGCTGCGGCCTCTGGCGATTGTAAGCTGTTGTCCCCCGAGCTTTCGATGGCGACAGTAGGCCGCGGCATTGCGCATGCTATTCAACGAAATTTCCGCACAATGACTATGTATACGGGGCGTTTTCGTTTTTTTTTTCTGTCAACACAGATTTTTGTCTTCAAAGTGCTATAGCGGCTACAGACGACCGATTTTGAGGCGGCTACGTCAAGCATGTTAGTTAATAATAAGATAACAATTCGCCCAACACATTCTTATCGAGTCAATGCGCGATACTGCAGGTGTGCATGCACCTTTCTTATTTTACCACCTCCTCGCAGTGGGAATACCCTTCGAAACCCATGCATGATATTGGGGGTATCTTCTTCTTGTATTTTAATCTTTAATCTTCTCGGTCTTCTTCAAAGCCATCCGCCTAGCATCAGTTTTCTTCTAGTATCACGTGGTCTAGAGAGAGAGAGGCAAACAACACTTATTGCCAAGAACTTGCGGTCCGTAGGCGGCTGGTCCTCACTGTGACCTCCATACAGGGGTGACCTCCAAGGCCCCAGCTAACGAGAGCTTCCTGTGTTGTCCGTTCCTGCTTCATTAGCTGCTGGCTCCAGCTTTCCTCGGAGGGCTGGCAGGAGCTTATACGTGATCTTGTGTTGCCACTTCCCGTGAATAGCAATTTTTACATGCAGGGTCATATTCCCCATTTGTCTAGAAAAGCTTTTGCTTTGACAAAAAGAAAACCCGGACTTGGCGGACGCCCGATTCCGCGAACGTAGACATTGAAAACCATTCCCGCATTACAATGTAACACCCTGTATGTTGTGTACAGGTGTAAGCTTCGCCCGGTCATAAGCGGGCGTTTGTATGCCTTGGGCGTCGTGAAGCTTGTGATCTTGATCGGCGCCACCAGTGTTTGACCACTGATCTCGCTGAGGGTCTGTGCGGTGCTCCGACCCGACGTATATACTCGCTCTTCGCCGCATCCTCTTGGGCGGACTGTGCGCCCTGACCCTGCCAGTTGTTCGGGACCGCGCTCGCTCTAAATCTCTTTGTGTCAGCCGCTCTGTCTGTGCCGAACAGCTGGTGTTCCGGGCACTAACAGCGCCGGCATATCGTGCACTTGTGCCGAGCTCAGCCGAAGCCCATGCACAGACGGCGCACGCTCGAATGCTAGCGGAGAGAATCGGCACAAGAATCACCACGTGTCTGCCGCGGTTGTGCTCGTCAATGCGGCCCAGCTAAGAAGGAAGCCACGCGTGTTATCTGCACTCTAAACAAAAGGGAGTAGAAAGGGAGTAAACTGTCCTCTACAGCACAAAAGGGAGTGCGCTGCAGGACAGCTTACTCTCTTTACTCCCGTACAGGCGTATTCGTGTCTAGAGTGTCCCCGCTCTCGTAGTTTCTCTCTTTTCGCTCACACACACTCTTCCCCATGTCAGCCACTTCACCCCTTCCTTCATGGCGCGGCTCAAGGCGTCATCATCATCATCATTACTCCATTGCAGGACATAGCTGGGCCTTACCCAGTGATCTCTAATTAGCCCTGCACTGCGCCACGCAACCATTGCCACCCTATCCCCGCTAATCGCCCTATCTAGCTAATCGGCTAGTTGGAGCAAGCGGTTGGAAAGATGGACACTAGCGCGAGACGAAGGCGATAGGACGAGCGCTATTAAGTGATAAAAAATATATATTGTGAATCGACGTATATCCTAAAGAAAATATCCCCGTACAGACAACACCTGCCGTGTGTGCGTGCTGCGTTTCCTGTTTTTTTTATTTTTCTCTGTCTTTCCGTGACTGTAGAAATGGAGGCCTTAAACTTTTCTCTTTCTCTCTCCCTCGCCCCGTTTTTTCCTTCCATCCGGCCCTTCTACGAAATCGGCTCCCCTTTCCTACTTTCTGCTCTCTTTGGGAATTTCCAACCTTACCGTGAATCAACTCTAACTTACCTGCAGCTTTGCGTCTCGTGATATGTTAGCCTGAACATATGCGTGCGTCGTTTGGTTCATATATAGAACCACATATCGGCTCGGGACGTAGAAAAAATTATTTTGCGGGATGTCCGCCCTCACTGTTTTAAGTGTGAACACAATTCGGAGTTGCCAACGCTCCTGGGAAGCTGCGCTCTCTTCATTCTGACTTATACGTGCTCCTCAAGGATTTCTTTCTTTGTCTTGTTAAGCGCACCATTTCTCCTCTTGAGTGTGCTTACGCGGTATCGAAACGTGGCTTGTCACGCTTACCGTCTGTCGCTTTCTAAATCAATGATAATCGCACAGAGTTCCATCTAAACTGAAGGTTTCGCTCCGTGTATGTACATCCTCCTCCTCCCCCCACCCTCCTCTCCCAGAGAGTAGCGCCCTGTATGATATACCACCAGTCTCGACATGCCGAGTGACGAAGAGAGCAGCTCGCTGTCGGGTCCCCAGTAGACTGTACGAAAAACTGCGTGTTGCTCAGCAGTTAGGTTCATTGACAAGTAGGCATGTTCTCTACACAGGAAGTGTCATTAGGGGCCTCAGTGTCATTTAGCACGCCCTCTTCATGAAAAGGGGGAAAGCTGAGTCTATTCCTCCCCCCCCCCCCCTTCCAAATACAATTTAAACGTCCACTGCTAAGCCCCATTGAGCACTCCCACTTTGGTCACATGACCAGTTTCAGCTGAGAGTGGTGCCGTTAACTCTAAGGAGTTGCGTTGTAGCTTTGCTTCCCCTTTCATTTACTCATTTTCACCTATATCCATCAGCCTAAGGCTTGCATATATCAGGAGTGCTCGCTGAGAAACTTCCTTTTCCAACTTTGTATTGCACGTTTGCCTCATCGTATCTGATGTCCCCATCTACAACTGTCGCTTAGAGGCCACTATGCGGCTGTATCTTGGCAATGCGCCTTCGTTGCACCTGCCGACGTCCCGAAGGAAGAGAGCCGCTAGCTTGCTTCCGCGTACGGGCCGCTGCGCTCGCTTACTATACGGCGATCGAAGAAGGTACGCGCTCTTTCTTCCCCGAGCAGCGAAGAGTCCTTGGAAAGAGCCGGGTCTCCCTTTCCGTCTCCCTCGCGGTGGTGTGCGCGCTGTACGCGCTCGGGTTCTCGATATAACCCGTCTCTGCGCTGTACACACCACACGCGCAGGCTCGTCGTCAAGTGGCCCCCGGTGGAAAAACCGCCGCGATAGTAAGTGCGCGCGCTTGGTACAAGCGGGTAAAAGAGACACCGTTCCGCGTCGCTGATGACACCGGGCACGCTTCTCCACTGGCCTCCCTCCTTCCCTTTCCCGCCCCCTCTCTCAACCCATCCTCCTCCACCCTCGCTTTTTCTTATACCGCACCCCCCCCCCCCCCCTTTAACACGACCATATTTCCTCAACTTCTATTTTTTTTTTTACTTCTTTGCGTACAACTCGGACACACGCTGCTCGGGGATCCCGTACTGCACGCACGTATAAATATAACGGCTTGAAGAGGAGAGCCACCCCTTCTCCGCCAAGTGCGTGCGGCAGCGGCGTGCGTGCTGCCACTCGGCCACGGTGGGGACACGAAACTTCGTGACTTCCCGGCGGAGCTATATAACCGGCGCGTAGCGGTCCTCCTTTAAACGGCGCCTTCCCTCCTCCCCTTACTCGTTTTCCTCCTCTCTTTCTTCCTATCTGTATCGCGGGAAGCAGAAGAAGGCCTCCCGTGATACGGTGTGGCAAGGAGAGGGACCATGGAGGCAAAAGACCCTCCGCAGGAGGTCTACTCTGCTTCGTGTTCGAAGGGGAAGAGGGGGGGGGGGGGGGGTAGCGGGGGAACAGCATCGATTCGGTAAAACTGTTCTCTGCTTTTACTTTCTTTCTTTGTTATTTACTTATTTATCGAGACGACTACGGCCGGTCGACGGCAGGTCTTCGAGTAGATTGCGGCAGCCCCCGTGTTCGTTCTCTGTAGTACCTGCCCAGCCTGTTCGTGTCCCCTTCAATCGTCCCATCCGTGCTGTAGCGACGACGCGAACTGCACGGCAGCAGCTCTTGTTCAGGGCAGCCGCTGTGTCGCTTCGTCACGCTACGCCTCTTCTCTCCCTCACCTCCGCACCCTCTCCCCGCCGCCGGGCTTCTTCCGCCATTTTACCTATCTTTTGTTCTCCTATCATCCGCAGCGAAAGCTCAATGGTCGAAAAAGCTAGGTAGTTAGAGTGGATGCATCCAAAAGGACAAAAACTACGTATAGTGGAACGAAGAAGAGGAAAGAAGGACACTTGCTCGTGGTCATGCATGAAAAATGGTTTTTCTTTCTCCCTCCTTCATCCTTGTTGTATAGTCTTTTCTAGGCATCCCCCTCAACCTACGTTACTCTATTTCCAAACCGCGTTTTATGATGCGTGCACGGTGGCCCCTTCCGCACCCTATCGTATGCATGTGTGCCATCATTGTCGTCGTCTCGATGACGTGGTGACTGCGAATGCACGGTCGCTCGCAGAGCAGGTGAGGTGAGTATAGAGTGCGTGTGTGTGCGTGTCTGCCCTTGTGGTGTGTACGGGTCGCGCGTGGTAGGGTCCAATTGTTCGGAGGAGGGGTTTACTCGACTGTCATACAGTCGCGCCTCCCGACCTCGTGCTGGGCGTGCATTAGTCGCGAGTAGCACGCGACGCTAATCTAGTAACCAATAGCTGCGCTTGCTTATATAAGCCACATTGAGCGCTTTGGTCAATTTTCATCGCGTGCACGGATCCCTATCAATTCTTTTTTCTTCCCCGAGGCGGAATCGAACGTTCTTGTCAACGGAATCGATAATTAGAGATCAATTCTCCTCACGTAGAATGTAAAGGCGGAAGATGTAATATTTTTTTACGGGCAGGTACATTTTTTGCAGCCCCCTGAGCGCTCTGACCTTGTAGTAAATGTTCTTGTTGTGCCTTTGTTTCTCTAATGCTCAACACTGCGGGTCGTTCGGACAGCGCTGGCCTATCGGCAATGCGCTGACCGTTGACCTGCCGATAGCCCTGTCGCCTCTGTGGTCAAATAACTGGAGGGCAACACAAACCGCACCAGGATTCGCATCCGGGGTCTATGACGTCACGCAGCAGTTTAACATTCTTTTGAACGGACCGGTGCGAACGCTTTATTGAGCCCTGGTACAGAAACGAGCTGAGTACAGCAGCTGTAGCTTCTGCGTGCAATATCGCAGTCGTCCTTCGCGCCTCTCTTGTTCGTTATAGAATGGCTAGGAGGCTTGTTTCCCCAATAACACTGCGCTCATGCACACACTGTGCAAGCAGTACACTGCACCGACTGCACTAAACTGCACTACGCTGCACTGCACTACTCTACACTGCAGTACACTACATTGCTGCGCTGTATTATGCTGCACTGCACCACTGGCGTGGACTCTCGGACTTGTGGGTCATCTTGGGCACACTGGAGAGCAACTAAAATACGAAGGACACAGAAAAAGGAAACACCAGCGCAAACGCTATTCTAATGTGATGTTAGCGCTTGTGCAACTATTTTGCCCCATTTTCTTTCGCCTTGTCCTTTGTCCTCTAGTTGCTCTGCAGTGCATTTCGAATGCAATACACTGCACATGCCTCATCACATCAGCGCCATGGCTAGTGGAAAGTCCACCCTCTATCTCTCTCTCTCCCTTTGTCCGTACCGATACCCGTCGCTCGAGCGCGTCTCGTCTTTCGTCCCGAGCACCGAATCGTCGATGAACTCGTCAGCCTGGCGGCATCGTCGTCGGGGGCTGACCGGTTTATAGCGCGACGTCGCCAAGTCGGGCTCGTGACTCACCGCCCTGCGTCACGTCTGCCGGGGCAGCCGCCGCCGCCGCGTGCGTCTCGTCAGTGCTCCGAGGCGCTGCTGCCCGGACTTGTTGCCGTGCCGCTGATTTCACCGTGCTCGCCCGAGCGTGGCGCGCCTTTTCACGGCGGCCGGTTTTTATCGTCGCGCTGCTTCCCGTGTCTGTGCAGCGCCATCGGCAACGAGAGGCGTCGCCCCAGAGAAGCCCCGGAACTCCCTCGACAAGTAAGGACATGACGCGAGGCCCACTTCCGAAGTCGCCCTCGGGTGCAACAAGCCCTGCCCGCGGGGCTTGCCGCGTGTGGTTGCTCAGTTGCTAAGGCGAGGCCGTGTGTTGGGTTGGATATAGTTACGGTGCATATCCCTTCTTCTTAGCCTAACCTACCTTCACCTTGCCTGACTTAGTGCTACCAACGAAGAGTCTTTGTGGCTGGCTTCTAATGAAATCACGAGGTCGTCTTAGCGGCTGGCTTCTAATGAAATCAAGAGGTCGTCTTAGTCGACATGCTGCAGGAGCATCTGTGAAAATAGCCTCTCTCAACTAAACCGTTTCAGTGAAATGGAATTCATGGATATTTGCGTGACAGTGCGATGAGCGGGAGATTCCGGATTAGTAAAGTCGATCGGCATCCGGAGTTTCTTAACATGCATTGAAACCTTAGTACACTGGTGATCTTGCATTTCGCCTCGACGAAGTGCAGCCGCGGATGGGGTCGAACCCGCAACCTTGTGCTCAGCATCCTACCATTGAAGTTTGCTGAGATTTCAGGGCTCGCATTGAAACTCTCTTAGGTGGTCTTTATGCATACAGAGTGTCAGCATGTCGCAACCTGCAGTGCAGCCTTGAAATGGAGAAATTGTTCTATCCTTCGTGTTCCAGGACTGAGCGTGGAAAACCTGAACGCTCAACTTGCAATTCAGCGCTTCCTGCCCTGATCCAAGCGCTCCCTTTTGGTGCTCTCAGTACGTGCTGCGTGCTTTGGAGCTCTTTTCGGGCTTTCTACGTCGAGGAGCTTGAACAGCCATGATGTTTGCGCTTAGCGTTAGCCTAAAGCTCCGTCAAGGTATTGCAAGGCTTATGTGAAAGACGCTATGTCCTTTTGGATTTCCCGCCCAGATCCGAGCATAACTTGTCCTCAGCTCGCTGTTTAAATTAGACGTTCGAACTTAAAAAGCGCAAGCTAGTGGCCAAATTTCACTACTCGCTCGGAATACAGAGAATTGTGAAGCTTTTGCCCCTTAATCGGCTTTTATGGTATTTTTTACGGACCAATCTAGTAAAAAAAAACGACATAATCATGCACAGAATACAACAAAACGTTTTGACGTTTTGTCGTAACGACAGATTTTTCTGTAGTATTGTAGTATTTTTCGTATTTATACGACAAGAGAGCACAATACTACAGAAAATTCTGTTCTTAGTGCACAAATTTCTGTCGTCACTGCAAGTTCGTGGCCAAAATTACCACAGAAAAATGCGTTGTGGCAACAAAAAATTTTCTGTCGACACAAGCAAAAAAAATCGTTGTCACAACAAATTTCCTGTAGTATTTTGGGATCTGAGGATCGAACTTCTTGTCGTGACAACAGGATTTTCTGTATTATTGAGCAGTCCCCTGTCAACGACAGAGCCAACTGTGTCGCGACAACAGACAACTTCGCAATGCTACAGAAAAAACTGTCGTAACAACAGAAATCACTCATTCTTCCAGAAGCTCCCCCACTCGCTGTTGAGGGCTTCCGTCGTTGGCGAAATGCAGTTAAGGCGGTGCTTGTTTGTTGTTTGTGACAAAGCAGAATTATCGCCACCGCGTGAGGCAGCTCATTTGCACGTCGTTTCCTTACATGCCTCCGAGAATAGACGGCCTTATGTGCACCGCCATAAGGCCGAGCGAAATGAGAAAAGAATGAGATTTGCAATAATGGTCACATGACCTACGCTGCGCCGTCGAAGTGATGACATGGTGAAGACTCCCGCAGTTGTACAGTCCCTTCTATTCCAGGGAGTTAGGCCAGCCGGTGCGTTCGGGTGGAAATATGTGGAACGTTGCGTTCGGGTGGGAATATGCGTTCTGTTTGCCTCTCCGAGGGAGTGGAGTTATGCCCATTACGTCGTTGCAAGACTGTTTCCTGAAGTACCCTGTCTACTACTACTACTACTACTACTACTACTACTACTACTACTACTACTACTACTATCGGACTATATGGACCACCACCCAGTTGAGAGCGACGATAAGAATGGCAAATAGTGTGCAATGCACCATTCTGCGAATCCTTGATATTTCTTTTCTTAACATTATCGTTATCGTGCTTCTGTACATCCGAAGCTTCGCCTCTATTACGTAATCTCACACGGCCCTCCTCCCTGAATACACATACGAGTACGCCACCGCACTGGCGCTGACAGCGGTTCCGACCTCGCCCTTGGCTATTCAGCGACGAAGACGGATTCGCCGCCCTCCTCGGCAGGCAAGAGGAGCTCGTATAACATTCCGCGCGGCCTTCCACTGCACCACAAGGCGCTCGTACCACACACATACTCCCCGCAAGGACGGATCCAGACCTTGGAGGACCCGCATAGCCTTGCCCTTCCCCAAGCATCCCGTACTCTCTCCATCTCGCGCTGTCGGCCCGGAGGTCCCACCCGTCGTCCGCGGGTCCGGCGTCTGTTGCCGCCCGAGTCTGCGTGTTGGGGGTTGCCAGGCAGGGCAGCACCACTTCGCTCGTCGCGGACGCGCGCGTGTCGTCGTGGCTAATTCCGAGCCGCTGAGTCAGGCGCCAACCGCGCCGCGCTCGCGACGCCTATCCCTCTCGGGACTCTCCCCTTCCTCCCCCTCTCCCACCAAGAATAAACAGCGACGCACGTCGGTTAAAAGCGGGGAGGCCGACGAAGCGGCGGCATCGGCGGCGTGCCTTTGGGCGCAAAACAAAACAGCTCCGCGAGACCCGAGCCGCCTGGTCGAGGTGTGTGTCTGTAGCTACACGGGCGATACAGACTAGCAGAGAGACCTGCCGCCTTGCCGGATGGGAGGTTCTGACCCGGCGCGTGCTGCTTTTGTAGCGTGGCTTCGTAAAGGCTAGCGCTATTGACTCCCCGAACGCACCATTCGATAATGGAAGCAGGGATATATATAACAGGCATGCAAGATACACGAGTTCGCACTCATATGAGAACGTGGCAGTCTCCGAAGATTGCGAGCGACGGATTATGGTACACGCTAATGTATTAGGGTGCACGCACGGGCGCACGTTCGGTAACACGTGCGGATGCATGTGCGGGTCGTTGGACACGTACCCTTATATGCAGTATGAAAGGGCAGTTTGCACAAAAGCTCGAATTTATTGTTTTCTTTTATCCACTGAGGTTGAAAATTATTTTGGATAATTTACGCCAGGAGGAAAATTAGTTACAAAACAGGAAAAAAACTGCGCTTGTTACACATAATTATGCACTAAGCAGTAACTGAATGCTTACACTAGGCTCCCTGTCGTCTTTCACATGGGTGTACGCCGTCTTCGCAGATATATATCCATCCAAGCTTCCTCTGCGATGACTCCGTTGGGTCGAGACTATTTCCACATTAACGATTTTTAACGAGGTTGTTTATACAGTAGGTGTAGGCTTTCCCCCCTCTATCGCAGCGTGAAGCGACGCCGAACTTTCATAGCGCGCATCATTGCTCGCGTATTGCTCGCCTTGCATCCGAGCCGAGCACGGGGCTTCCTTCTTCCTCTTCGCACCGCGTCGAAATGCAGCCAAGGGGGGAAGGAAGGGAAGGCGGGAAGTAAAAGTAAGTCCGCTTTCGCGGCGCTCAGCAACAAGACCACCTTGGCAACTATACTGCGTGCGTCGTGTCAGCGCTGACGACGGGCGGCTCCAAAAAGGACACACCGGTATCCAAGGCGAGCTACCCAAGGCCCGTCTTCCTCTTGCAAGCAGCACCGGAACTATACACTCTAAAGAATAAAAGGGAGCAGGACAGCTTACTCACTTTTTACTCTCACAGAGGCATATTAGGGTTTCGAGTGTATGCTTGTGACGCAAGCACAGTTGATGAGTGTGATACATATGAACTTGTGTGACGCTTACGAACTTGTGACGCTTATGACCTTGTGTGACGCTTACGAACTTGTGTGACGCTTACGAACTTGTGACGCTTACGAACCTGTGTGACGCTTATGACCTTGTGTGACGCTCATGAACTTGTGTGACGCTTACGAACTTGTGTGAGTTGAGTTGTCCCTTTAGACATGCCGGCGCCGGAGAAGCCGTACCCTTGTCGTAGGGACAGTACCGCCTTGCAGATGCAACAGTCCTCTAATGTTCAAATAAATCTAGGTAAAATAGGCAGAATTAGGTAAATAACCAGAGCTGAGGCGACAGTAGGTCGAACAACGTCTTCGTCTCTTTTCGAACTTGTGTGACGCTTACGAACCTGTGTGACGCTTACGAACTTGTGTGACGCTTACGAACCTGCGTGACGCTTACGAACTTGTGTGATGCTTATGAACTTGTGTGACGCTTACGAACCTGTGTGATGCTTATGAACTTGTGTGATGCTTATGAACTTGTGTGACGCTCATGAACTTGTGCGATGCTTATGAACTTGTGTGATGCTTATGAACTTGTGCGATGCTCGCGAATCTGCGTGATGCTGTGGACGCGCTAGTTTGCGGCTGTGACAGATCACGACACCGAAGCCACATTTGGCGTCGTCTACCGCGGAGAAAGTCCCTCACGGAGCTCTCTCGCCGCAAAAAGAAGCTTGACGCAGCCGCTTGCAAGGAGGGCACACCCGCAAGGACGGGGAATGTTAATGTGTAGCAGTTCGTTCGGAACGCGAGCGAGCTGTAGTCAGTGCGCGATCTCACTCATGCGGAGGCAATATGGGCGGGCCCAGAAATGCCGCAGATATCGCACGCGCGCGTTCTGGGGGCCGCAGAGACGTATAAACGGCGTCAAACTGCGGCGATGTGGACGACTGCGTCCCGGGTTGTGGAGAGGGGGGGGGGGGGGGGGGAGATGTAGGCGGGAGAGGGTCTCTCGGGAGACGCCGTGAGAATCTGTTTGCGAGCGGAGGCGAAGCAACACATTCGATTTCCGTCAATTCAACACCGCGATTATAATTCTTCTTTTCCTTCGATTGTTGCGGGCGTGTTTAGAAGTCCTTACGGGCGCCCAGAGCGATAGGATAGTTGCTGTGGCAGCTGTGACTTCTTCATACCCTCCTCGGCATGGTTTTAGGTCCGGGATGATTTTTTCTATCCACGAAAGGGGAGTCGGGACATAAAACGCATTGCATCACAGGCTGTGAACTATCGAAATGTGTATACACGACGGGCAAATCGCAAGTGGTATACACCGATCATGCGCTAAAGCGCTGAGAGAGAGAGAGAGACTTTCTCGGTTCTGGTCATGGTCCTTGTGCTGACACACACGTTCCGATTGGCTGAACTGGTAGCTCTGTGGATCTGGCTTCGCCCTTCAGGTTCGGTTTCGCCACCGGGCACATACAGTTTCGTCGGGACGCCCCGGGAGTTTACAGTTGGGGCCACTGATACGGAGCCTGCTTCGGCGTTCTAACGCTTCCCTCGCGATGCGAAAAGGAGGATGAGCGAGCGCATAAGTGTCACTTGCTTGTATCCGTACGTCAAACGCCACTCAGTTTTAAATGCGAAAGCATTAGATGGCTGTGTTGAGGCCGGAAGTGTCCGCAAAATGTGTCGCCGGAACTTGGACCCCTGTGACGTCACTGGGGTCCTCGTTCACTAGTTCTGATAGCGATAGTGATAGTTGGTGATATCGATAGTGATAGTTGATGATATCGATGATGATGATAGTGGTGATGATGGCGATAGCAAAACAGATCTTGAGTTTGAATCCGCAAAGGTCGTGGATTGGAGTCTCGTGAAGGACGTGGTTTCGAGTCCCGCAGAGCTCTTAGGTTCGAGTCCCGTAAAAGCTTGTGGGAAATGAAAAAGAGAGGGAGAAAGAGAGGAAAGGGAAAGGCTTTCGCATTTCCGCTCTTAAGGAGACCTAAGTGCAATCCTGTAATTTTTCCTAGCTAACGCACTAGATTAGTTTGACCGCCGAAACGTGCTCCGTAGTGTTCTGGCCGCGACCGTACAAACGCGAGAAATGTGAGAGGGAACACCTAGTTTGTGCCAAGATATTAAATTAGTCTTGCTTGACTTGAAAATACATTAAAGGGTTCTTGCTCCTACAAGGGAAAGTTGTTTAGAAGGAAAACTAAACTGAGCTTCCCTCTTGTATCGTTCTTGAGGGGAGTATCGCTGAGAGCAGAGTATACATGACCCAACATCGCGACACTAGTTGTTTCTGTGGTATGCTTTCGGATTTGCCCCAAGAGAACGTCCAGCGTTTTTGGTACAGCGAGTATTCCAAACCTGAATAGCTGAAGTGGATAGAAAATAATAAAAAAAAAATCAGGTGTCATCGCAATGCCCGCAAGGTAACTGTTCCGCACGAACCCCTACATACATCTCCTTGCGTACAGGCTTTGTCAAAGAAATACAGCCCAAGGGGTTTGATCTCAAGCCGCGTAGCGGGCTCTTAAGCACACCTGACAGTCCTAAGCTTTGAAAGGCTGAGAACTTCAGTTCCTCTTGCCTTCGTGAGATTAAGGTCCCTCAATATGCAAGAGTAGCCGCGCTGCAGGGCTCGAAAGCAGACCCCTTGGACTGTACACTTTTGACAAAGACTGTCGCGCCCGATTCGCTCGGCATTCGTGTTTCCCAAACGAGGAGAAAGCGTTTGTATTGTGCTATGTACCACCACCCAAATCGGCTTGCGTGGATATCGATGCATTCAGTCGCAACTCGATACGTCTTGGTCGAGTTTAAAAAAAAAAAAACTTTTACTCCGGTCACTGCGTCCCGAAGAACGAGCAGACAGGAGAAGACCGCGCAAACAAGACGCCCGGCCGCCTTCGGGGGCGCCGGTTCGATAAGACGCGTGCGCGGGTCAGCAGGCGAAGCGCCACGGAAACCCTACCCCCGCACCGTAACACCGAGCTCCCCTGCCCTCCTGTTCTGTCCACCCTTTCCCCCTGGGTGACCGTCGGTGTTCCTCGGCCTTTTCGTGACCGCGGTCGTCAGTTTTGAAGAAGGGAAGCCGGGCTTGCCCGCCGTAATCGCCGTGAACCACGCGGTTTCGCGGGACGAATATAGACCGGCGCCGTGTACGCACTGTGCCCGCTACGGTATATACCATGTAATAAAAAAAAGCAAAAGAAATCGCGGATGGCACGCCGGGCCTTCGTTATGTGCCAAGGCTGCACATGCTCGCGCGATTCCACCCCTGACAATGCGCGCGCGCACTCGTACTTAAGCTCGCAGCAACGATGCACCCGCTCGCGTATTTCTCCTGTTTCGTTGTGTTTTCTTTCTTTATATACACCGCTCGCCGGATCGAATCGGCCCTATATATATGTGCGCCAGCATGTAGCAGCAGCCTCCATGTAGTACGTTCTTTGTGCATTCATGCGTGCGGCCTGTCCGAGAAGAGAAATTGACGTAAAGACAATCGCATAGAAAGCTGTATCAGGGCGCACGCGCGTCTGTGCGTGCGTGTGCGCGTTTTGCGAGCGGTGCGTCTGGACCTTATCTGAGCGGGCGAGCGTATATAGAGGCCACTCGAGACGATGTGGAGCGCTTTATGTACCGCTACGGGGTGGCTTCGACCGCGGTGCACAGAAGTAGTCGATACAGGTTGTGTCTTTGCTTTTGTTCTTCTCGAGAATGCCCACCGAGAGGATTTTCTGAGAGGCTTTGTTGTGCCTTTCGCGAAGTGATCGAGTCGTAATGAGGGCGGTTATCTGCGGATATCTCTTCAATACGATAGAGTCAGAAACCCCGTGGGGCCAGGCCAAATGCGTCGTCGATCATAAAATTCGCCCATTGGCTGGAGGAAAGTGACGTCACCAGACCGGAAAGTGACGCCACTTCCGGTGGCAGAACGGTAACGCTGTACACGTGCAGGTACTGTTGCATTAATGTTGGTTGGTTTAGTGCTGACCGTCCCAGGGAGAAAAACAGATGGCCAGTAAAACAAAAGTTATGCTAGCAAACCTCTTCTGCTGAGGGTTCGAAACAACACGATTTTCCGCAGCCGATATCTGCTATATGCTGACGTTAACTGACAACTGCTGGAATTGCTAAAGGGCTTTTCCGGCGAAACAGAACATGTCTTTGTCATCACTCACCATCCACTATACGACAGCGCCGAATCGTGTGTCGAGGACACACACGATATCTGTTACGGCATCGTTACAAAGAAATTCCGAGTAGCGCTGGTTATTTTAGGTCAGGTTACACAGGTGCAATGCGCTGTGTTTAGGAAGTTTGTGCGTTTCGAAGCACGCGTATACTTTGCACGTGTTGAACGACAACTGCAGACCCCTTTAAACACAACACTTGTGAAGATGCATTGAAGCGGGAGGTAAACTAATGCTGTGCACGAGAAAGCACAAACCCCGATGGACCACTTTGGGACACTGGTCAGTTTTCGTAGGGAGGAACCAGATGGCGCTATTCCGTAGTATGTTTCAGCATGCAGTAGTGTTATTCTGGCTGTGCCTATACTTACTCGATGCGCGTTTTGTTTGTTTATTACAGGTCGAGAAACAAATGGGCCACATGCAGCTTGCCGAAAGAGAGAAGCCGGCATGAACGCAGCCAAGGACCACAATGAGCACCAATTAAGGCTCCGTCAACATCTTACCAGACAGCATTAGATTGAAATATGGCTTCTAATACTGTCAGGTAAAGATGTCCGCGGCACGCCAGGAAAAGCGGCGCGGGATGTCTCACCCACGACTCCGTGGGTGCACTTACGAAGGAACAGGTGAGGTATATGTGTGCCCGGTTCAAGGCGAAGGACGACCAACGGTTCAGCCCGGTTCAACACTTGCGATGTGTATTTGCGTCGACAACCATTAGCTACAAGTCACCATCATCGCGGTTCACTTACCCCGTACTTTGCTGGAAGTGACACATTAAAATCTTCCCTCTTCCCGCGTACAATAAAAAAAAAATGGTATTCACCGACACAGTGACTGATAGCGCATAGCTATGCTGCATGCTCTCTTTAGTTGTTCATTTTACTTATTAGCCTCAGATATAGACATGTACAGTCAGGCCTGAATGAAACGCGAACACGAATATGTCGTACATTTCTACTTTGCAGCGAGATATTCTTCTCCAACCGATTTATGATTATTCACTTCGGTAGACACTTCACCCAGACACATGAATCAGGCTAGTTGTACATTACAGCTGAAAGTAGGCAGGAAATATATTTTGTTTCCTTGACATGCGCTGTTTGCGTTTCATTCCGGCCTGACTCTACAGTCTTTGCCAAAAGTAACCAGGCTGCATGGTTTGCTTCTCAGTCGTATATTGAAGCTATTATGCCAGCTAGCCTTCAAGCTCTAAACCTCTATATGGTAAGGAGAACCACTGTCCTCACCTTCAAATAACTTTTTGATCTTTAGGGAAGCCGTAATGGCTCTACTATACGGATGAGAAGAAAACCATGCAGCCTGGTTACTTTTGGCAAAGACTGTACTTCTCTGAGTGGTGTGGCCAAGCCTCAGAGATTCGCAACTACAACAACAATTTCATTGACGTCACCGCAGATGCTTGTGAAAACTGCCGATGGCGGCGACACCTGTATTAATTATTTTTTTTTTGCGTTTTCTAACTTATTTAAAAGCTCCGTTTCCTACGAGAGCAGCCTCTTTGTCATTGGGACGCGGTCATCTACGTGGATAGGGGACAACTTCAATTCGTCCCAGTTCGGTGTCCCTTTAACGGTCTCTCTCACATCATTTGCGATTAGTGCTCGAGAGCGGTTGAAGAACCCTAGGTGGTCGACAACGGGGGACACTCCTCTATATGGCCTGCCTCATATAGCCTACTATAGCTTCGACGCGCTTGAGCTCATTAAACACTCAAACCAAATAGTCTCAATTAATAAATAGCAAAGAAGACTGGGCACTTACAAGGCAGCAGTTGTTTCGCGCTCCTTCAGATTCGCCAGTTCTCTGCTACAATCATTCGGCTAATTACGTAATTATGCCACAGTAATTCATGTGTGTTTGTGAGAGGAGAGGGAGGGGTGGGGGGGCTGTCGAGTCAAGATTCAGATGAGGTGCGACCGCAGCTGGACGCTTAAAAGGGCTTTTGTCCTACACTGTACCCAACTCTTACACTGATGGCGGTGAATAAAAATAACAGTAACGCTACTCCAATGCGTCATTATGTGCCATTTGAACAGAGGACACTGGCAATCACAAGATGAAGCGGGGTGTCGTCGGCGATCACGTGCTGCTCAGTTCACATTGTTCCCTGCATCTGGTTCATGCCTCAGCTATGAAAAATACTGGAATGAACTGCTCCCCTCCCCTAAGCTCCCGTTGACAGTAAACATTGTTGAGGGTGAACATTTAGGATGACAATTTTAGTTAACCTGAATAGCCACAGCAGCTTCGAACGATATGGCAAAGTCTGGGTTTGGGTGCGAAGTTGACGTGACCAGAATATAAACACAATGGGCTTTTCGTCTCTATCGACAAATAAACTCGACGGCGGCGAAAGAGTGTTGTCCCCGTATTGGAACAGACGCCGGTGTGGAAGACAGGATCGCAATATCGGCGGGCCGTGATTCAAGTGCGCCATCGACGACACTGTCTTCCCACACTGTTATTCTCCGCCGAAGAGGAACGGTCGGACCAAATACCGCGACAAAGGAAAAAGAGGGGTTTAGCGTCAAAACAATGCCCGCCGTGGAGCCTTGCACAATGTATACCCGGCACTGTCTGGCGATTGCCTCGGAGCGTCTTACAGTCGTCGTTGTACAGGCAGAAGCAATATAGAAGGAAGTACTCAGTTTGCACAGCGCCACGACTTTATCTTTTTTTTTTTTTTCTGCGCTGAAGTTGAAAATGCAGAGCTATTTAGAAGAAAGCAAAGTAGGGTTCTGTGTCCTTCATACTAATGAAGTAATCATTGGCTGAATGGTCACAGCGTAATGCCACCACCTGTATGTCCAAAACGAAGCTGACATGTTCACCTAGCTGTTAACCCATATACCAAAAAAAAAAAAAGAGATTAAAAAAAGAAAGCAAAAATGAAAAACCACTCGACTATTCCATTGTTCTGTCTCCATCTCTGTTTCAACGAACTGGAAGAAGTATCCGCAGGATAGTAATGACGACAGCCGGACTCCTTGCAGGGTATGTATTTTCGTCATTGGTGCCCTCGCAAGAGGCCCGTCTGGATGAACCCGTCACGCTGTCCACGTTTACTAACAATTATTTGAGTTTCGGTGATTTCACGTACATGCAACGCTACCTATTTACCCCATGCTAGAGCCTCAGCTCATGCTGACGCCATTGAATAAGGTAGTACGGGATAAAAGCGTTGCGATTGACAGCTCACTCATTTAGAGACAACGTAGCTGTATTTTTACGCGATAGAGCATGCCGTTCGTTCGGTCGAAAAGCCGTCGGCGTCGTAGTAGTCGGCACCGCGTGTCGGGTATAATCGGGGGCTGCGTAAAAAAATCGTGTCATGGTAATTTGTGGTTCTAGTGATTGATGATTCATTGGTAGGTAATTAGCGACGACGAGTTAATGAAATCATTGTAATTAATTAATTAAAGAAGTGAAAAATGAAAAAGAATCGGAAAAGGGCGGTTCAAAGGTGCCAAAATGCTCATAATGAAAATCCAATGCTTGATAATGCTAATTAAGAAAATTTAGAGTTTGTAACTGATCAATTAATTAATGGAATCAATTGAAAAAATGAAAAATGCGCTCAAAGATGTCAAACTGCTCAGAATGTAATGCCTTACCCCCTGCGCTATCGCATCATACCCTTAAGGCGAAGCTAAAGTGTCCTCTCCAATTTTTTTCTTTTTTGTACCTGGCAGTGGAAACAACTTTGGGAAACGGGCTCATTTCTCGACAGACCCCAGGAACACCGACTTTCAAGTCTGAACTCCGCTACGGAAACCTGAATTGCAGACTTAATGGTTCCCCGTAGCAAATGGCGGTTCCTTTTTCACCGGGGCGTCTCGCTATTCTTGGCGTGGGGCGCGATTCGCGGAGGCGTCTACAGCGCGGTCGTTGGCACACGAATGAAACCGTTCGCATCACGAGTTCTCTCTCTTTTATTTTTTTATTTCTTCTTGAGCCCCTGGATTTCTGGGCGTCTTGTCTCATCACAAAATCTTAACTCTGATTGTGAAAACTGTGCGGTAATACGGGCGTTACAACGAAATCATTTAGTGCAGTAAGCACCGCAATCCAGCGCCCATAACTACACGTACAGTAAAACATGATTAAGAGAAAACAGGATCGCCACCCCCTACTCAGTTTTTATGCTTCCGCAGTAAAAACTCGGGTATTGGTAACGCTGAAATTCAAGAGCGCGTTACAACAACCGCAGGTGGTCTAGAGTGTGTCTGGGGGACCCAAAGCCCAGTTCTAAAGCTGAGCTAGCTACCGACGCGCCACGACGTATACCGGTGGTTTCCCGGGCTATATTTAGCTCAGCTGTCATAGCTAGCTATTTCGGTTCGCAGGCTTCTAGGTACCCTAATGCGCTGAAGCGAGTTGCTAGGCTTCACGAAACTGGACGCCAGAATTCTGTGGTTTTTGCCCCGGACTGAAATGCGTTTCATGGAAGGCGTGAACGAACTGCCATTTCTCTGCCTCGAAGTCTTTTCTCAGAATTAAGTACAGGATTGTCTCAGTTTAAGGTGATCAAATGAGTGAGCCGAAGGCAATCACGAAAACTAAGGCTGCATTGATAAGAAACTGTTTGTGCGCCTGTTACTCGTATTTGTATCGGTTTGCGATTGGATGGTTCACCACTGCTAATCATGACAGTGGGCGTCGGAACTGGCTCACTATAAAAGCCAAATTTCTGTGAGCTTACGAAACTATAGCTCTGTAGGCGCGTTGGTGGTGGTGGTGATCTCTTTTATTACTCCCAAAAAACAGGGGACCAGCCCAAGGACCGGATGCGCCGGCTTAGAGGAGGTCGGCGGGGATCCCTTGGGATGTCGCGGCCTCCACCGCGCGCTGGATAAGCCGGCGTTGGTCTGCCGGCTCGGAAGTACGCAGGAGAGACTCCCACGTCTCTGGGTGCTCAACTCCAGCCACTCTCATACACATGGTGTGGACTTGTACACATTACAACACAAACAACTCTGTAGGTGCGGCCAATCACGGCCAATCACGCATATAGCCGATCCTGCATACCCGAAGACGTACAGTAAAATCGCTTTGAAGGCACATAGACAACACAGGTGAACAAGACCTCGGTAAAAAAGCCGAAACTTCTTAGCCCTTTTTAACAACCTTTGTTCGGTGTGTCTTTTTTCCTTTTGACACGGCTTGGTTTGGTTTATTAGGGTTTAACATCCCATAGCGACTCAGGCTATGGGGACGCCGTAGTGAAGGGCTCCGAAAATTTCGACCACCTGGGGTTCTTTAACGTGCACTGACATCGCACAGTACACGTGCCTCTAGAATTTTGCCTCCATCGAAATTCGGCCGCCGCGGCCGGGATCGAACCCGCGTCTTTCGGGTTAGCAGCCGAGCGCCGTAACCACTGAGCCACCGCGGCGGGTCCTTTTGACATGGAGACCTGCTGTACTAACGCTTAGTGGGAACACCTGATTTGTATTCAAGCCGATATAATTCGGCGTTTTAATTCATCGGAGGGAAAAGTGTTCGCCATTACGCGTTAGGCGTGCATCCGTAGAACAGTTTGACCGGCCAGGCTTCATGTCTAATCTGAGCTGTCTAGTCAATGCTTGCTGCAATCAGTTGGTGCTGAGCACGAACCGTATACCCGACTGCAGATTTCTTCCAAAATCCGTCCTGCAGTGAAGAAAACGAGTAATACTTGTTGGGGGGCTAGTTGGTGCATGTTTCCAGAAAAGGGTTACAGCGTCGACACAGACAACACACAGAAAGCTAGAAAGATTGCGCCTGTCCCGTCTAGCTTTCTGTGTGTTGTCTGTTTCGGCGCTGTAACCCTTTTCCGGAGAAGAAAATGAGCTGCAGCACCGTCGGAAGAAGACAGTTGTGGTACTTTTCACGGCCGGTCCGTCAAAACTGATCATGGAAGTAATTTTCGTTTAGACATTTGAAGAAAGGGTGAAGACGGGAAGAGAAAGAAGACATTGCGAACGCATCTCTCACTTTGGCTGCACAACATAAGTGCTTAACTGATGTGTGTTGCCTACAGCAGTTATGATTTGCACGAAAAAAAAACAAAAAAAGAAAAGCTTACCAAAGCGCATTGCATCCTTTTTAAGCTAGTTCAAGTCCAAACCACTTGCTTGTTCAGTCGAGACGTGGGAGGCTGCCAAAAACGAACGCCCGATAAATCAAAGTGCTTTGCCTTTCCTGAAAAAAGAAAAAACAAGAATTCACTATGAAACTGAATCACTGAGACGGTCTGCTGGTGACCTTTGCGTTCAATAAGCGACTCTGACGTCCGCTCGCGATTCTCTGAGATGGCATCGACGTCACTCGACAATGTTACCACCCCGCAAGGGCATGTCGGAGAGCTTGCAAGCGGTCTTCAATTTTGGTAACAGGTGGTACTGCATGCACGTGTCTCGTAATTAAACGCGAACTGCTCTTTCAAACAGACCTCCAGCTATTTTTTCTCTAGAAGACAGTGAGGGCTGTGAGCAGCCTTTAGCAAACACTGAGCAGACGTCCTTCTCTGCGGCGAGGAAGCTGTGCTCGAAGAAATGGATTGAAAACCAAAAACGGCTGACTGACTGCTGGTGCTGTGTACAATTCGTGAAAACAGTTTTCTTTCAATGTGTTTGTAACTGCTTCCCATAAATATGCTTCTCAGTTGTTATTGTCTCATTGACTGGTACCGGTTGTCATTTCATGTGACCCGCATTACAGAGACACTCAATCTGGTCTTAGAACGACAAAGGCTGTCAGAATGGCTGACACCCTGCCCCGAAGGAACGATTGCATGGCACACTCGCAACGGCGAAGTTTGCATCGGAAAAGCAAAAATATACGGTCAGTCAGGCATGCAATCGCCTTGCACATTCTGGTGCGTGGGCTCGGCAACGATTCTGGCGCAATCTTGTTGGCAAGCGCATTCAGTTATTTCGTACTCAGCTTTTTTGTTTCTTTTCGTTGTTAACTGATCTCACCTTTCGATCATGACGACAGCGATGAACCAATGTCTAATGGCGTTCGCCAGCCGAGGCTTCCGAATGGTATGCGCGAAACTGTCCGCCACCTACTCGGAGGGGACCAGACATTTTAAGGCGAAAGCCTTCAATGGCTCATACTGTCGTCTGTTAACAAAGCGTGTCACACGCGTTTAACTCGTGAACTAAAAAAGATAGAAGAAAACCAATGGTTGCTGCAGATAGCGGAGGAAAAAATTTGCCTAGAAGCCAAGTTTGATGACTGTAGATTAGTTAGTTAATTAATTACAGGCAAAAATGTCGAAATTGTGTCGAAATAGCGCGGACGTCGATATAGCCACGGAAACGGTGTGACGTCACATCCACCGGAAGTCGTCACGACATAGTGAAAATTGTCACAGAATGGTCGGAAAAACGTCAGATTTGTGTCAAATTAGTTTGAAAAATGTGTAATTAATCGTAATTAGCACTTAAGATCCCCAAAAGATGTATAATTTCTTTGGCGAATGAGTGAATTATTTCAATGCGATCTAAAAAAGGGAGTAAACTGCCCACTCTCTTTTATAAAGGGTGTGTGCGTTAGAGGACAGCTTCCTACTCCCGTATAGGCCAATTCGTGTGTACAGTTTAAAGAGGCCCGCCGATTCGTGTTTAGAGTGAGGCCCTTTTTTTCATGTTTTCTGGGGCCTTATATAGCATCATTCTGTTCCCTGCTGAAACACCGCGTCCCGTAGAGGGGAAGCTAGAGTTCAGCCCAGCCGTAGTCGGGGAACCTTCAAAGCTGTCCCGACGTAGGCAGCTGGAAAGTTGGCTACGGACCTCTCTTTTCGGCGGTGTCGGCCAATTACCGGGTCCGCCAACCAGGCTCGACAACGTCACCGCTTGTATTATACCGTCAGCAAAGGGGATCTAGAACTTTTAGAGAAAGAATGTTTGAGGCATAGAGACGGTTTTTGTGGCGTTGTACCTGCTCATTATTGTATACTTGTTATCACGCTTTGCAACTGCCTTTTGTATTAAAAGCCTTGCTGTCAAGCTGCTGCCAAGCTTAGTCAAGCTGTCTCTCAGCTTTTTTCTGCGCCTCCGCTGTCTGTATCTTTACAAGGCAGAAATAAAGAATTTTGAATTTTTGAATTTGTAATATGCCTAGTGACGGACGGCAGAAAAAAGGTGAATTTTAACTATTAAGCTGGTTAACTAATTTTGACTAATTTCGAATAGTCAACTTTTTAGATATCATAGTTAGGAGCCCTGCTGACATCGAAAATTTGTAGCTGGCCTTTATTAACAGTCAATTCAGGTTAGGTTGGTTATTGAGGAAAGGAAATGGCACAATATCAGTCTCGCATATGTCGGTGGACATCCGAACCACGCCGTACGGAAGGGATAAAGTAGGCAGTGAAAGAAGAAACAGAGAAAGAGGTGCCGCAGTGGAGGGCTCCGGAATAATTTCAACCATCTGGGATTCTTTAACGTGCACTGACATCGCACAGCACATGGACGCCTTTGCGTTTCACCTCCATCGAAATGAGGCCGCCGAGGTCGGTTTCGAACCCGTGTACTCCGGCTCAGTGGTTAGGGCGCTCGGCTACTGAGCCGGAGTACCCGGGTTCGAACCCGACCGCGCTCAGTAGCCGAGCGCCTTAGCACTGAGCCACCGCGGCATTCACTTTTTGGAATTTCGAAAACGCGATTACCTTCGGCGCTGTGGCTCAACAAATTTAGGCCTTCGCGCACGCATTTAAAACATCGGGCGTCTTTATCACGCGCTGCAATGCCCGCCAGTTGACGTCACGACGTGGCGCATGTGCAGCGTGACATTTTCTTTCTCGC
This sequence comes from Amblyomma mixtum, assembly GCF_055824585.1. Taxonomy (NCBI): domain Eukaryota; kingdom Metazoa; phylum Arthropoda; class Arachnida; order Ixodida; family Ixodidae; genus Amblyomma; species Amblyomma mixtum. The sequence continues at coordinate 295,001,618 of NC_143013.1, read as the reverse complement.
CCGCGCAGCAGTGCTCACTGCGTCACTGCTCCAGAGTGGAGGTCACGTGATACGTGTGCCATGAAGCGACGCCAACTGGTAGGCGTTTGGGCGTTTGCAGCGCTCGCGCCGCAGAAGCGCGTGCGCGAAAGGCCTAAATTTGTTGAACCACAGCGCCGAAGGTAATCGCTTTTTCGAAATTCTAAAAACTGACATGGCTATTCCTATGCTTGCCAGCTACGAACATCCCATTCCAACTGTGCGCCTACCTGTAATAGCGATTTTTTAACCATTAAAATTAGTTAACGGGAATTACCTGTTCCGTGATGTCCACCGCCACCTTGTATTAAACGTCTCATGTGCCACAGATATTGTTTATCAGATCCCTCTCCGCTGCGGAAGTGTGCACATTGGGCAGACGGGCAGATGCCTAAACGTGAGGCTGAGTGAACACGCATCTTCGCTTCGTCAGCAAAGTGATGAGCACTTGCCAAAGCATCGCAAGAGCTGCCCAGGTTGCTTTCCCTCTTTGAACCGCACAAAGATCTTAGGAAGGGGTAAAGATCAATTGGCGAGGGAAATCTTGGAAGCTCATGAAATATCACAACGCGGTAGTGACCCGTGCATTAGCACACCATCTATTTATCTAATGGAAAAAGAAAGAAACTTTCTAAGATGCACTTAATGTTTGTAAACAGTCTTCATGACCGGTGGCTATTCCTCCCCTTTTCGTCTCTTTTTCTTTTACCGGATTTTTCTAGATTATCACAGTTTTGCCATTCTTTCAAGTTTTCGCATGCGTGTCTTTGCTCGAGAAGGGATGCGTCTTTCGTTTATCGATTTCATTCAGTTGTGAGTTGTAGCCCCGTCCTGTCCTCATCTTTCTGTGTCCTGCATGTTTCAATGCTACGTTTGTTAGTTCAGATTATGTACTCTGTTGTATTAAACTACCACAAACGCCTTCTCTATATACCTCAAAAAGCGTATTTTTAAAAATTCTAGCTGACCTTCGCTGAAACAGCCTGCATACGCGACGTTCGCTATACCTGACCATGCATAGCAGCGGTTGATCCGCCGCTTATAAAAAGCGGCTGGTCTTGTTATCCAGGTGAGTGTATATCCGGATTACCCATTCTTCGTGACAACTGCCGTGCGGTGGCAGAACTCATCGTCATCATCAGTTCAACTACGCCCACTGCGTGACAAAGGAACCTCCTGTATCCCTCCAATTAACTCTGTCCTGTGCCCCAAACTTATTAATTTCATCCACCCTTCTGGATCTCTGCTGCTCCCCCTTCTATGCTTGCCTCCCTTGGAATTAACACTGTTACCTATAACAGAACATCGGTTACCTTCTCTTCGCATTACATGCACATTCCTTTGATTAAAATGAAATTTAATTAATTTAATTAATGTACATGCCGCATTCGCTCTTTGTCCGTTCTTGTGTTGTTGCAATTACGGGTACCTACCTTAAAAGCTTAAACAAATTTGAAGGCAAGCTAAACTTTGAATGCAAATTAAAAGCATTTAAATGCCAACTTAGGGAGCTATTGTTATGTTGTCAAATTAAATATAGTCATAATTGAACAGTGTTTTTCATGTTTTACTGTCGTCTCATAAAAGAAACACAAAACTCTGTATAACTTAAAATGACTTTCAGTTGCTTGTGTCTTGCTTTTGTGTCTCTTCAAACAGTATTATGAAGTTTTCACTGAAAATTTAAAAAAGTGCATTATGTATTTATGTATTATTTTGTACAGCAGTTATTTGTGCTAATTTGTTCAAGTTATTTGTGTAACGTCCGATTATGTGTGATTTGTTGTTTGTGTGTGCACCTGTATATGCAATACGTTTATGTACAGGTGTCAAATGTTGCGTTTTTTTTTATCTTTTGTGACTACCGCTGGGAGGCACGATTTATTATTTTGGTTCTAAGATGCGTATTGTATCTGTACCGCTGTGAGCTGTGTAGGGTCAGAGGCCTCGTCAGGCACCATTAGCCTTTAGCTTCTGTCCCTGCATCAGGCTCTGTGTTTCGTCTGATGCTGAAATAAAGTCTGAAAAAAAAAAATCACTTTCTTTCCCATAGCTCGCGGTGCTCCTGAACTTAACAGTTTTCGTCAGTATCCATGTTCCTGCCCGATGAATGCGAATAAAAAACGGCAGGCCCGATTAAGAATACACCTACACCGGAGCAGTGTGAAGCTGTGATGTCCAGCTGTGCAGCTGAAGATCAGCAAGAGCTGACTGACAGGATCCGCAAGACCGCAAAGGCTGCTGGGTCCCTGGACTGAGGACACTGTCCACAGCCACTGAAGAAGACTTCTAAACTTAGAGCTCAATAAAGTTTTTCACTCTGCCCTCTCTCTGTCTCTTAACGTTACACCTACCACTTTCCTTTCCATAGCTCGCTGCGTTGTCCTCAATTGATATTCAAACCGTTTCTTTATATAGCCTCCACGTTTCTGCCCCACAGGTGAGTACCGCGGTAAGACAGCTGTTGCATACTTTTCCCTTGAGGGATATTGGTAAACTGCCATTCATGATCAGAGAGAACCTGCCATATGCGCTCCACCCCATTCTTCTAGTTATTTCCCTCTCCTAATCCGGATCAGCGGTCACTGCCTGCCCTAAGTAGACATATTCTCTTGCTACTTCCAGCACCTCGCTACCAATTGCGAAATGCTGTTCCCTTTCTAGGCTGTTGAACATTACTTTGGTCTTCTGCATGTTAATTTTTAACTCTGCCTGTCTAACTCATTAATCATGCTTTGCAGTTCATCTCCTGAGTGACTTAGCAAGGCAATGTCATCAGCGAATCGCAGATTACTAAGGTATTCTCCATTTACTCTTATCCCCAACTGTTCCCAACACAGGCCTCTGAATAATTCCTGTAAACAGACAGCGTTCTTTTTTTAGTTCTTTTTTTAATTGCACGCAAACACATTTAAAGTAAAAAAAACTTATCTCCTAGCTGGGACAAAGGCTTCTTTGCACCATGGGGAACGCAATGTTTTATTTATCGGAAGCCAGAAGCTATATACTGAGCATGTTCTTCTAGGCAGTTAGGAGGGTTATTTGGGCCTTGGGTGGGGGAGCGAGTGATATTATCGAACGGTAATTAAAAATAACTTCTTAACAGCAGTTATGGAATCAGGCTTTTACAAATCAAAAACGGTGATGGCATGCCACTAGATATATTGCTTGCTGGGCCTTCACAGCAGGCGATATAACGGCAGCGATACGGCCATACATGCTGATCAGCTATGCATGCTGTTGAGATTGCTATGTCTTTGAGATCATACTGTGAAGAATTCATAAGCAACGTCTTTTAGGTACAGAAGATGCAACAACATCAAGTAGAATTGCTCTAAAAAATGGAAGCCTTAAAGTCACTGCCCGAATTTGAATTTCTCTACCATAACTTGAGAGTAACGCTTTGTGTCCAAGTGTTTTTCTGTTCGACATTATTTCGCGTTTTCTAAATTTGTTTGGTTTATTGGGGTTTAACGTCCCAAAGCGACTGAGGCTATGAGAGACGCCGTAGTGAAGGGCTCCGGAAATTTCGACCACCTGGGGTTCTTTAACGTGCACTGACATCGCACAGCACACGGGCCTCTAGAATTTCGCCTTCAAGAAATTCGGCCGCCGCGGCCGGGATCGAACCCGCGTCTTTCGGGTCAGCAGCCGAGCGCCGTAACCCCTGAGCCACCGCGGCGGGGCTTTCTAAATTCGTAAATAAAGACAAAAAAGCAGTAGTGAAGATGTAACGCGCCCGGCTTTCCGCTGAAAGTTCCACAGTTCGATACACAGCAGTATATCGTAAAAGGAGTGTATCCATTCCTGCAGATGGTGTGCACTGGACTCTGGCTGGAATGAGCGCGGCAATCCTCGAAAAAAAGAGTGAAATATGGGACAAGCGTTCAGTCCATCGAAAGGCATTCCTATTGCTCCGTTACTTTTCAGGAGTACCTTTCACATCCCGTCTCGTGGACTACAGTCCAATTTCTGTACAGAATTACAAGGCCAGCATATAGTCGTATACAAGGAAAGAAATGGCATACGCTCCTTAATAACAAGGCCCTCCAGTCAATGGCGTCGATCTGTTGTCATGATTTCGGGGTCAATGGCCTTGCACCTGCTAGCGTGGCGTCGGAGGAGCCTAACAGGCGCAAAGCGTGTGACCGCAATGTCATGACAATAGGCCGACGCCATTGGTTGGAAGACCTCCTTTGAGGAGCATTTGCCATTTCATTCTGTACTTGTGGCTGCACTCTCAATACAAACTTGATGTTCCTATCTGACCACCGTAGGCTTCCGAGTTTGCTTCGGCCGCCTCGTCACTTCCTCTAAGCGAACTACCTGTTTCTTGTTCGCCACAACATAAGGGCCATGAGATTTTCTGGGTGCATGTCTCCCCCCGCACCGCCGAGGTAATCAAGGTATCGAAGACTGGGTGCCACGCTATTCCCTCAGCACGACGGATAGCCTGCGCCTCAGGACAGCGATCTCGAGACAGCGCCCCGCCGCGGCGGGGCGGCACCGGTTTGCAGCCTCGAGGTGGTGGCGGCTCCCCGGCAGAAGCCAAGGTTGAATGACTGCACAGGGAAGAAGTGCGCGGCCTGACTCATCCGGCTTCGAAGGAGACGCCCGCCGCCGATTGCTCCGGCCTGCACTAAATAAAGACCGTCACGCCGAGTGTAGAAGGGCGCGGGGGAGGCCGGGCCTGCTAAAAACGGAAAGGGGGGTGCACACTGCTCGAACAAGAAACGACGAAGCACCGAGAGAGCAAGCAGTGCCGCCCTCCAGGCAACACATGCAGCGACCTGCGTACCGGACGCCGGATTGGCCGCTTGACTCGACCGGACGACGTCATCGGGAGTGTGCGCGTTCACGCGACCGGTTGTTGCGGCGTCAGAGCCGCAGGCCCTTACAAAGAGTGTGGCCTGGCCAGCTGTGCAAGCAGAAGCAGCAGCAGCAACAGCTGACGAGTGCTGGCGGGAGGGGCAGGAAATGCTGAGTCACGGAGGCGGCGCGACTGCCGGGAGGAGGAGGGCGGTGTGTGGTTCTTGAGGAAATTTTGTGAGAGGGCAGTTGGTAGGAAAGAGGGGGGGAGGGGGGGGGGGGGGGTAGGAGGACGGTGCAGGCAAGGCCGTGGTGCTGTGTTCTGATCCACAGACGGTCGCACATAGAGATGGTTGAGGTCAACAACAGCGACAGCTCGATCTGCCCTTTCCACAACGCTCCCGGTGCTCATGCACACACGCGAGGGAACAAGGCAGTCGCAATCACGAAAACGTCGCGCTGACGGGCTCCGGAGCGGGGTAGGAACATTTCCAGGTTTCTTCCGGCTTTCTCGCTAGCCAGGAATAGGAGAGGAACGCGCCAGTGCGGGAGTGAATGGCAGACAGAGAGTGAAAGTGCGGCTCGAATTAGCAATTACAAAACGCTCTCGTTATTTCGAAGTCGCTTAATTCGAACTTCCGGTTAACTCGACTTGAAGCTACAAACCCGTCAACACTGAATGTATTAAAAAGGCTACCTTTAATAGTAACAAATATTCGATCCCCTCCGGGTTCGAGTCATCGAGAGCCGGCTACTACATGAGTTTTTCTCTTTTTTTTTTTCGAAATGAGCAAAATCCAGAAACCGAAAAGTCAAATTATGGTGCAATGGTACACAGTTCCATGTATCTTTCTTATGCGAGAACTATACGAGAATGAAAGGGGCCCCGTAACGCCTGAAAAACTGGCGCACAAATTCTATTTCAAATAAAGAATGAGCCAGATCCTTATGTTGTATGGATCAAAACTAGTCCAATCCACTCGTGAGAACCTTCACTGTCAGCTTGAGCCTCACAGCTCAGTATGTTTCCAGCATGGTTGCATTTTGTCTTTCTCCAGCGCTACCTTCTCATCGACTGCGAAACATTCATTAAAGGAAGCCATCATGCGGAGAACTATTGCGTTGCAACCCTCTTAATGATCGCATTCTTTTCTACCACCCTTCTTCCGTCTTTATTCCCTAATTCCCTCCCCTACGCAGAGTAGCATGTCAGCGAATATACACGCCGGCTAAAATCTGCTTTTCATTAAAGAGCTCTCTCTCTCTGCGAAGCTTATTAAGAAATATAGCGGAATATTTGAACCCCGAAGATGATGATGACGAAGGGACCAAATCTAGAGGACAACAACAACAACCTAGAAAGCAAGAATGAGCCTCTGCTGCATTGAAGGTTAAAGCGTTAAGTTGGGGTGGTTTGTACTGGTTTCCTAAATTCATTATTAGCAGCGAAATGGCGGACGCAAACAGGAAACGACAGGATTAGTGGTTGTCCTGCCTGTCTTTCCGCTACCAATCATGAATTTAGGATGCTGCAGTGAAGCAGAAATGCGTACATTCGTAACACCATACATTCTAACTAGTTTACTTTCTGCTGCCGAAGTGTGAACGCAAGAAAAGGCGGTCGTGTCAGCGCTTGTGAAAGAAGCCTGCTATTCACATTCACTTGCTTGCTGTGAGTGCTTCTACAAGTTTTTGTTGCGAAAGCAACGCTACGCGAGTCGCCGAGCCATTTCGCGGAGCTGACGGAAGGCCATACTGCGCATGCGCGAGGAGCCGCGAGATCTCCATCACCTCTCTCTCTCTCCTCGTTGCTTTCGCAATCCTCCAGGTTTGACCAGAGCTAAGCCATTGCCAGTTTTTTTCTGCCGAATTCAAAGCACAATAAATTTTAAGCAGTATTTTCATATACAGCATTTGAATTTCTACTGTACGGTTTTGTGAACAGAACTGGTTCAAATACTGAGTTTCACATCGAAAAGAGCCGAATTGAAAGTTTTCATGCTAATGTCGGCCAAATTATTTGCATATTTTGTCATCACATAACTTGAATAGTGCTACTGTTTGTACAGATAAGAAACTTTCGCGTTACCGTATTTCGAAAAAAAAAAAGAAAAGAAAAACTCTTATTCCCCTTGCTTTTGAACCGCTAGCGAGTGGCAAGTTACGTAGCTGCATTCGTGTATTCGTCGATGCCACGTGAGATGGTCGTTTTTCGCTTCTCTCTCGGATGTCTTACAGGGCAACTCCGGGGTTTTTTCGACCCTTTTAGTTAATTATCGTATCATATTCCTAGAAGTCTCCTGTCTTAGGCACGGTGCGGGCAGGGCACTTTTTTTCTTATTTATTTTTAAGCCCACACTAATATCTGTCTTAGGCAAAAGAAGCAGTTTTTTTCAAGATTCCATTTAGGGCTACTAAAAAGCAACGAAAATTTGCAATGTCTTTCGTGGTTGAGATCTAAGAGACGCAAGCATAAAATGGTTTGCTGTACCGGCGTAGCACGTTCTAGGGACTCAACCAACTGAATCTCGATGCAAGTTCCCGTCTAGGTCAAATACAGCCATCCGCCCGCATCGTTGCTCGGGTGACAGAGTGCAACGTCTCGAGCGGAGCGCGCGCTCCCTTCGAGACCGGCCGCGACTGTTTTCATCAGGTTCCTCACCGCGCCGAAGGATGGCGCCATGGCTCCACACGGGTCCCTTGCTGCTTGCTTCGCTAACTCGTCACGAGGGCTGCTTGCATGTCGCTCGGGCTGCGCGCTGGATTCGCCCACCGCAGACCGAGGAAGCGCAAATGCCTCTCAAAGGAAGTGCTTCAGCCAATGGCGCCGACTGATTTTCGTGACGTCATGGTTAATCCCGTTGGGCCTGCTAACGTGACACCCCAGGTGGTGGAATGTGAAAGGGGGGTTAACATGGCTTAATAAGATTAACATGGCTTAATAAGATGAAAATCGGTGGACGCAATTGGCTGAAGAGCCTCGTTCGAGGAGCATCTACCGCTTTACCGCTTCGTTCTTGAGTTGTACCCCACTATAGCTTGACATCGCAGGGGGAGATAGCTGCATCATGAAAACTGGTCGACGCCATCGGCTGGAGGGCGTGATTTGAGGTGATCTGCCACAATCGTTCTTGAGTTGTACCTGCCATCATGACAGCGCCCGATCAGGCGGCATCGCAGCACATCGGCACCAGTGGGCGGGCGGAAAGTTTCGCTGAATTTCGTTTATGTTCAGCTCCGTGCTATCCCTTTGGCCCTGCACCGTGTTCTCTTTCCGTTACGTCGCCCATGACACCCGCGGCCCGCCGACAATGGGCGTTTTCACACGGCGGCTCTGCACATGCGGACCTCTCCTCCTCTGCATGCCCTCTCCACTAGTTCAAAACAAACCGCGAGCTTGAACCGTGCGTGCGCAGTTCGTGTTGGCGACAGCTACAAGCCCACACTTGCTACTTTGCATGCGCAGTTCGAACCTCGTGGAGGCAAGTAGCGTCTGCAGCGGCCACGTGCATTTATTTTCAACCAGGTTTATGCGTAGCAGACGAATTTTCGACTGTTTTCCAGAGGGCACCTGATCGTGTGAAAAAAGCGAATTATATATATATGACCAAGGTTCAGCGGTACAAAACTCAGCTTAAATTACATTGCCTTGCCAAATGAAGTTTGCTTGCAACTATCAGGGTGTGAAAGCACTACTTCACGAGGTCTAACCAACTCATCGAGTTTGTGTAAAGCTTGACCTTGAAAAAGAGCTTGGCAAAACTTAGCATAGCATCAGCCCATGCAGAAATAAAATAAATTTTGACGTGACTGGGTTTCGACCAGCTGTGGCGCGAACCGAACAGTGTAGTTGGCCACTGCACGAGGGCACTATGCTATTACCGCAGCTGATCACGCCTCGTGTTAAACTGCAACTCTCTCTCGCACTGTGCATTGCACATCGTCGTCTTCATCAACTTCTATCTGCAGCGCGAACATATCCGATCAGATCAGCTTAACCTCGATCAAAGCTTAACCTGAGTCTAATGTCGTCACAAACGTGCCGGCTACCCAGCAAAGCAAAACCATGAACCAATCAGGCTAACCAAATGCTTTCGCACGTCTACTCGGTTTACCTACGTTAAAACCGCAACAATTTTTTTTTCTACTATTTTACTCAATCATTGTAATCAATGAGGCACACTACAATATGCCCACTAAACCCAGCTATGCGCATTTCACATCTACAATATATATTGATGAGACATATGCGAGACATCTATATGAGATGACAACTAGCTATAGGTGTTAAAGTGACATTGAGGACAAACAGAATTTGGCATGTATTGATAGGGTCCGTGTTCTCATCACAAATATACCAGTCTCAGAGAAAATGGAGCTTCTATAAGCTAGAAAAAGACCAAAGAACGAAACACAAATGCCGCTATGAGCGGCCGATTTCACAAGTAAAATGAATGCGTGGACACCAATTTTTGGGCGTGGATCATAGGGGCTACCCTACACTGCCATTCACTTCAAACTGATGGCAACCCGTCCTTTTGGTGAGGACATCATGAGTTTGAAGCGACTGGCGGGAAGACTTTTAAATCCAATTTCTTGGCAATAAATGCATATTTTTCTGCCGCACAAGCAACACAGACAGAAACGCAAATTGTAAATTGGTTTTTGAAGAAAGGAAATGGCGCAGTAATAGTCTCAAAGACTTCGGTGGACACCTGAACCACATCTAAGGGAAGGGAGGAAGGTGGGAGTGAAAGAGAGAAAGAGGTGTGGTAGTCTCCTAGTGGAGGTCTCCGGAATAATTTCGACTACCTGGGGATCTTTAACGTACACTGAAATCACACAGCACACGGGTGCCTTTTGCATTCCGCCTCCATCGAAACGCAGCCGTCGCGGTCGGGTTCGAACCTGGGTACTCCAGATCGGTAGATGAGTGCCTTAACCACTGATTCATAGCGACGGGTCAGGGAACAAATTTTTACTGAAAACAATATTTGGGTGGAGTTGTCCTTACTGTCCCTTTAAGGGCAGCTATAAAACACATACAAGCAGTTTTGTGAAACACCCACTGTATATCCTGTCAATCCCCTCCAGACATGGCAAGGTGTATATCACGGGTGTATATAGAAGCAGTCCCGCAGCTGATGTACAACGCTCAGTCAATTTTGGGTTGCACGACATTCTGAACTATAATTTGCACAAGTTGTAGGGATGACGACACACATGGTCAAAGGATTTAACAAGATTTCTTGAATATGTACTATGTTGAATCACTATCATAATTTGGTCTCAATTAGCACTGCATAACAAAGACTGCCACAGATTCACCCATGAAAGCTCATGAAACATCGCTCACCCTTACCTACCGCATCACAATGGCATCCTCATATGTGCACATGAAAAACTGCCAATCATTAAAGCTATCCAAGGTAGCTTTTGGGCGTAAAATTTATGCAGAATCAAGTTTAAATGCGGCATTCTGTTAAATGAAAGCTTTGATTCCTGCCTGAATTTACACACACACACACACAAAAAAATGGCGGACGATTTAGTGTGGTTAGGACGAATGTGAATTAGATGCGTCAGCATTTCGGTTTTCACTTCGGTTTCGGTTCGAGGCGCGGTTTTCAAGGTCAAGCAGGTGCTCTTCAGGTAGACAACAGATCGGAAAAACAGGCAGAACATGTAAAACTTCCGATGTGCATTTTGGTGACTATAAAAATGCAATGCTGCCGCAGCCGAGCTAGAAAACGAACGTATGAGAGGATAATGCAAAACTAAGTGCGAGTGTTGCCGCTGTCCTGCAAATCGAAACGCGTTACTGCATAGGGACTGCACAGTAACCTTCAGTCTTCACAAAAAAAAAAAAAGATAACAATCAGCACACACAGCAAAACTAATTTTGAAACATAATTAAATTTCATTACTAAGTATTTCCAAAATATTACTCAATTCTATGATACCATATACTGCTCAAAAAAAGTAATGACATTAAACTGCAAATTCTAAAAGTAATGCAATTACTTTAAAACTGCTTTTTTAGTTTCCACGCATGCAAAGAAGAACCCTGGTTACAGCTATTTCAGTCTCTTAATTTATTGTACTACAGTAGCAACTAAGCTTCAAAAGGGCATTGCAAATTTCACCCAGCTTTACCGACACAAAGACCAAACTTTTGCTGGCACGTACAGCAGTGATGCGTTTTTAATGAAAGTAATTCTGAAAGTAATTAATTACTTACTTCTGGTGTAAAATTAGTGGCCAACTGTGATTCACTACATTAATAAATTACTAATCCTGAAAAGTAATTCCTTATAGTATTACAAATTACTGCCATGTCTGCTAATCACGAAGGTTTTCTTGCAATGCTCCTCTCAGCTTTCTAGGCCACCGGTCACTCAGCCAGTTTAAATAGGTGGGCCACTTTTGGTATGGTGCTCCACTAATAAAAGGTAAACACATGGACAGTTCACCCTGGTGGGCAGGGTGGACAGATGTACTTTGACCTCCTCTGGAGCTCTCACCAATAGAAATTTAGCAAGTCAAGCCGATGTAGTGGCGTAGCGCTATCTCTTCTTTCGCACAAGCGGTAGAACTTTGTATCAACCATGTGGAGGACAGCAATGGTCTGCCCCAACAAAGGGTATACCACCCACCATGAAATCCCCTGCGCCCAAACGTGTCTGTAACTCTTCCTGCCCTACTTCTAAATGAAGTTTTAACTTACTCACTCACTATAGTCTCAGTTCACCTGGTGGTGCTATTGACAACAGACAACAATGACCGAAAAACAATAGTGCCCCGGGGCCATATCCACGAAGCCGCTCTCTTCGGAATCGGCTCGCTTCTCCACGGACCACTGCGCGTGATTGGCTATGCTGCCGCGTGACGTTAGCCGGCGTGATGACACGCAGCGTGAGGAGGCGACACAGCCCGCAGAGAAGCAAGCTGGCTCCAAAGCTAACCACCTTGTGGATTCGGCCCCTGTTTGCCAGCAAAAGTGACAAACATTCATAAGCATCTGTAAACTGACCAGGTGCCCAGGAAAGAAGATACTACACTGCCGTTTGAAGAAAAATGCACTAAGACATCTATGCGAAACTGATCTGCTCGTTACGCATATAAGTTTAGGTAGGTTGCATGGAATGTCATGCCTCAAGCAAGTTATTCTGCACTGAACTGTCATGTACGTAGATTTTAGCTATTGCAATGTATTATGCTGCCTGTCCAACGAAGAAGGGCTTTTATGCAGGACCAGGTAACCTGTCTTTTATGTCCAGAAGATTGGTTTTGGTTTTGTGGGGTTTAACGTCCGAAAGCGACTAAGGCTATGAGGGACGCCGTAGTGAAGGGCTCCGGAAATTTCGACCACCTGGGGTTCTTTAACGTGCACTGACATCACACAGTACACGGGCCTCTAGAATTTCTTCTCCAAAGAAATTCTAGCCGCCACGGCCGGGATCGAACCCGCGTCTTTTGGGTCAGCAGCCGAGCACCATAGCCACTGAGCCACCGCGGCGGCTTATGTCCAGAAGAAATTACTTCTAGCACCTAAATTAAACCTCTTCACAACTGTGCAGTATCGAAAACGGTGGTGCTCTTTTGCGTGCCATTCACAATGAAACTTCCCCACTTCCATGTAAGGCTGCACAGCACAATGCGTGCAACACGTGCAAGCCATAACAAAAAACATGACTCTTCTATTAGTTCAGACAATGCAGATATGCTAACATAAATACGACAAAGGAATATCAACAACACATTTGTAAATGCCAACTGCAACTGGTCAAAACCCACTGGCACATGAATAGGTTGATTCTATTGTAAAGAGATCTACTAATTTATGCAGCTTCACAATATGCAAAACAATCTTGTTTTGCCATTAATTGTAGTATAAGGTGCACAAATCTTTTGGTGACACTCAGGTGGTGTGGCTCCACACTTTGTTACTCGAACGGTAATTTTTGAACAGGCCGAAAGAAAGCCAAGTTTGGTATACATTAGTGATGTTATTTATGCTTCTTCTGGCCCTGTGTTCTCTTAGCTTTTGTATGTTACCCCTATTCTGCTTGTATGGTCCTGACCCAAAAGCTCCATACTTAACACAAATTCACTCACTACATAGTACATTAGTTTTGTATTGAATCACAAGTCTTCGTATACATAAAACAGTAGCAGTTGCTTCAAGTTGTCAATCCATGATGCTCGGCGAGGTAAATAATAAATGTAAATGACTTGTAATAATAAATGTGAATGACTTGTCGAAGAGAATACCTATATAATATATTTTTTGGACAAATGGCTATAGTGAGCGCAACACCTCCCGTGTAAACTCCATCATCTTATGACAGCTACGAGACTGTGCCGATTTTGTTTGATAAAATACAACTTTTTCAATCCATTTCGAACATCCTTTTCCTACAAGTCGATAGCTTCGCAACAATACTCATCAACCAATACCAGAATGCTGTTATCGTCTAAATGCTACATTTCTGAATATAGCTCGATTTTTGCCATGTTCCACTCAATTCAGAAATAACTGGCGGTTATTGGGAGAGCCCTCTGTCCCACTGTGAGCATTTCTGGACTGCTAATGATGACAATGCAGACAGTCGCTGCTACAAAAAAAAAATGTGAAGAATGTCAAAACTTAGAAAAAAGGCGCAGTTATAGGTACAGGTGCCCCAAAAGTAATATGCATCACGCGAGTGATGGACAAATAGCTTCCCAGCATGCTCTAGCAGTGAAAGTGCATACAGACAGGGAGGGTCTTGCCCACCCTGCACTTTTGTTGCTCGTCTTACCATTGGCACAGGCGAAGCCATGCTGCTTCCATCAGTGTTCATGGGGGCGCTCTTATGCTTCATGGAAGGATTAACTGCTGGGACGTGTAGTGCATCATAATAAGAGTCAGTCTGTGGTGGCCTGCGCCACCTCCTGCTGCACCAAGAATGTGACCACTTTCAGAGTGCATGCTTCGGGGTGAATTTTCAACGACCGCATCACACGGCTCATGCCCACATGCATATAAATAGTCAAGCCCACATACCAGGTGCACGAGGTATTTGAGAACACTCATTTGAGATCATCAGTTCTTTCCACACCTCGTAAATGAAAGATTTTGCAACGTTCAGAAAGACTGCAATTTACACGTCGCTGTGAAGTGCGGGCCAGGACGAAACAAACTGCACTGTATGAATGATAAGGTGTGAATATACAAGAAGCTGCATGCATAGATAGATGTGGTGAGACTGCTGGTGTCTACGGTGATAGGGAACAGTGTTCTCAAATATGGTTAGTTAGATAGTTATATGGGGTTTTATGGCGCATAAGCAACTAGGGCTATCATGCGCCAAACACAAGGTTAGATGATGTTATGTCAAGTGTACAGAGGTTACATTATAATAGATTTAAAACATTGGCTTTCTTTAGAAACTTACAAACAAGTGAAAATTCGACAAGTGTTTGCTCGCCTAAAAGCAATGCGGGATGAAATGGAATGTGTTCATTGTAAAATACCGTAAAAACTTTTTTTCTAAGTTCTTCGAGATGTGAACAAGAAATTAAAATGTGATTTACTGTGAGCTCCTCACCACACATTTCACACACAGGTTTGTCTTTTTTTGTTATTAAGAAGTTATGGGTGATGTGTGTGTGACCTATGCGTAAACGACATAAAATTACTTCGATAAAACGTTCTTTATGGCGGCATGATTTCCATTCTTTTAAAATGGGCTTTATGGTATGCAGCTTGTTGTGTCCTTCATTTTCCCAAGAAGCTTGCCACTTGGCTCTTAGTCTGCTATGCAATAACTTCATGTAATCCCTAGGAGGCAAATTCACATGTTTTATTTCCATGGTTCTGGTTTGTGCAGCACACATGTCGGCTCTCTCATTGTCCCTAATGCCAATGTGACTGGGAACCCAGCAGAATTTTATAACATGTTTTCGTGTTGTGACCTTTACTATATTGTGTACGATGGTTCCAATCAGTGGCTCTGTGGCATTTTTGGAGTTTAATGCTGTAAGGACGCTCAGTGAATCTGTATAAATGATGCTGTTTTTGATGTTTTCATTTGTTATTTTCTGTACCGCAACACTAATAGCATAACACTCTGCGGTGAAAACTGTAGCACATGAGGGCAGTCCTACTGCATTTTCATTTTTTCCTTGTATTACTGCGCTTCCTACATGAGCACGAGTTTTTGACCCGTCAGTATAAAATGCAGTGTAATTTCTGTATTTTTCTTGTAGTACTAGATATTCTTGTATTATATGGTCGTGTGGCGTACAGGTTTTACTGAAGCGTGTTAGTGTGACGTCACACACTGTGGGGAGAGAGTACCACGGTGGTAGCGCTTTGTGTCTTGGGGCAATATTTCTAATTTCGTTTAGTATGTTCAGAGCTTGGCATTTTTCTTCGAAGCGCAAGAGAAACGTCTTAATCGCGTGAGGCTTGTTATTGAAGAGTATTCGGGATGGGCATTTCGTCACAATTGAGTAACAGAGATGTTTGGGCTGAGAAAGGATTTTGAGGATGTATGTACAAGTTAGTGCATTTCTTCGATCTTCTAAGGAAGGTTCATTCGTTTCCACATACAAACTTGCTATTGGTGAAGTTCTGTAAGCACCTGAAGACAACCTTAAACCAAGATTGTGGATAGGATCCAGTCGTTTTATGTCGGATGGTCTTGCTGAGCCATATACGATGGACCCATAGTCTAACTTAGAGGGAACCAGAGAACGATATATATGTAACAGGCATGCCCTATCAGACCCCCAGCGTTTTCTTGACAGTAGTTTCAGTATATTGAGGTTCCTGGGAACCTTTCTTCTTTAAGCTATTTATATGTGGCAAGAAAGTGAGCTTTTTATCGAAAGTTACTCCTAGAAATTTATGCTCTTGTTTGACAGGTAATGGGGTCTGGTTTAGATATAGTGTGGGGTCGGCCTGTAGGCCTCGTCTCAAAGAGAACAGAACCGCTACTGTTTTCCGAGGAGAAAATCTAAATCCGTTTCTATCTGCCCAGGTGGCCAGTTTATTTATTGTTATTTGTATCTGTCGCTCACAGGTAGGTATGCTGGAAGACGTGCATGCTATTTGGAGGTCATCTACGTAAACTGAGTACATTATGGATTTTGGGATTACTTTTCCTACGGAGTTCATTTTGATGATGAATAAGGTCGTGCTGAGGATGCACCCCTGGGGTATGCCAGTTTCTTGTATAAAAGTGTTGGAGAAGGTTGCGCCTAGGCGGACTCGGAACGTGCGGTTGGTTAGGAAGTCGTTCAAACAGCTCAGCATCCTGCCGCGGATACCTAGGCCCGCTAGGTCACGGAGGATACCGAACCTCCACGTGGTATCGTAAGCCTTCTCCAGGTCGAAGAAGACCCCGATACAGTGTTGCTTGTGGATGAACGCTTCCCGGACTGTGTTCTCAAAGCGAACAAGGTGATCGGTTGTGGAACATGTCTTTTTAAACCCGCATTGGTGTATATCTAAAAGTTGCCGGGACTGAAGTATGAAGGTTAGTCTGATGTTTAGAATGCTTTCGAATGATTTTGCTATACAGCTAGTGAGTGCTATTGGCCTGTAACTGGTGGGACTAGTTGGTGGTTTGCCAGGTTTTAGAAAGGGTACTATGATTGCTTCTCTCCATGCTTGGGGGATTTCTCCACTCATCCATATTTTATTGAAAAATTTTAGGAGAGCCTCTATGGCAGTCTCAGAGAGGTGAGCAAGCATGGCATAATGTATATTGTCTGGGCCTGGTGCTGTCTTTTTATCGGATGTTAGTACTGCATTTAGTTCCTGCATTGTAATAAGCTGATTGTAGTCTTCATGTATGCATGTTCTGAAGGGAAGTTTTTGTTTTTCTACTATTGTTTTGTGCTTTTGAAAGGAGTGTGTGTAGTTGGCTGAGCTTGATACTGTAGCAAAATGCTCACCCAATATGTTGGCCTGCTCTTCTAATGTTGTTTGAGTACCGGGTGTTGTAAGCATTGGAAATGTGAAAGGAGTAAAATTTCCAGTGAATTTCCGCACCTGCTCCCACATTTTTTTGGATGTTATTGAGCTGTTTATCGAGGATATGTACTGTTGCCATGATGCCCTTTCTGTGTTGCGTCTGATGTATCGTGCTTTTGCTCTTGCTTTTTTAAAGTTTATGAGATTCTCATGTGTTGGATATCTCCAAAAAATGCCCCAGGCTTTGTTTTGTTTCTTTTTTGCATTTTTACATTCTTTTGTATGCCAGTATTTGTGGTTTTGTTTTACTATTCCAGAGGATTGAGGAATAGCTAAATGTGCGGCAGCTAAGATACAATTCGTGAATTTTTCATTTATCTCATTGATGTCAACATTTTCTAAAACTATTTTCTCTAATGTAGCTTGTGCTGTAAAAAGTTGCCAGTCAGCTAAATTTAGCTTCCAACACCGTGGTTTTGTGGGAATAACTGTTAGCAAGGATGAAAGACTTATTACGACAGGGAGATGATCACTTCCATATGGATTGTCTAAAACACTCCAGTTAAAATCGTTAAAAACAGACGGTGAACTAAAAGACAAATCTAAAACACTCATTTTCCCCGACGTTGGGGAGCAGTATGTAGGTTTATCAGAGTTGAGTAAACAGACGTCATTGCACAAAATAAAATCCTCTACGAGATGGCCTCTAGCGTCAGTTTTCTCGCTTCCCCAAAAACATGAATGTGCATAAAATCTCCAACTACCAGGTATGGCTCTGGTAGCTGCTCTAAAAGATCCTCTAAGTCATGTAGTGTTAAATTAAAGTGCGGATCAATATATAGTGAGCACACAGTGATGGTTTTATGGGCAACCAGAGTGGCTGCGACAGCTTTAAGTCTTGTTTTTAGTTTAAGCTCTCGAGCTGGGACGCCGCTTTTCACTATGATGGCTACGCCTCCCGATAGTCGGCTCGCCTGTTCCCGATGGCGGCAGAAAACAGTGTAATTCTTTAGAAAGTTATTTTTTTGGGGACCTAAATTTGTTTCTTGTAGACATAAGGCGACAGGAGCATGTGCTCCTAGTATGTCTTTTATGTCACTGTAATTGTTTAAAAGTCCTCTACAGTTCCATTGTATTATGAAAGCCATCTTACTTTTGTGTTTCTATAGGGTGGAAAGGTAGATCAAGTTGTTGTTGGCCCCGTGACTCGGGGCCTGTCTTTTTTTGATCGATCCAGAGAGCTCCGCCGACCGTCCGACGTGGACGGCGCGGGGCTGCCCGGGGCCGTGTCCATCACCTCTGCGGAGGCGCTGGACGACCGTGCAGGAGGCACGTTCGCGTTCGAGTTTGACCTCGACCTGTGGGAAGAGGTCTTGAGGCCCGCCGACCCGGGGGTCTGCGCAACCTGACTTGCAGTTGGCGGAGCAGCGTTAGCTGCTCTGCCTTGCGGCGCGGATGGCACCGCCACAGGCTCACTGCGTGTGACCTGGACGGGTGCCGAAGCCTGGTGTGGTGCGCCGCGCCCACGCACCACATCGGCGAAGTTTTGTTTTGTTGTGAAGGAGAATGAGTTGGTGAGTGCAAAACGCCTTCTCGCTTCTTTAAATGAAATGTTTTCCCTTGTATTTATAGTGATTATCTCCTTTTCTTTTTTCCAGGACGGACACGCCCTGGAGTACGCTGCATGGTCACCTTCACAGTTTGCGCAGTGCGGGGCTGCGTCACATTGATCAGAATGATTCTTCGAGGCGCATTTCGCGCACGTTTTCCGGCCGCGGCAACTTTGTGAGCCGTGACCGAACCTTTGGCAGTTGAAACATCGGTGAGGGTTGGGAATGTATGGTCTTACGTTAACTTTTAGATATCCTACTTCGACTGTGTCGGGCAGTGTGCTGGTGTTGAACGTCAGGATCATGTGTTTTGTGTCTATTTCCTTATTATCCTTCCGGATCTTGATTCTGTGAACATCTATCACGTCTTGGTCACTCAGACCTTCGAGCATCTCTTTTTCAGTGATGTGGACAAAGTCATTTCCGGATATAACACCTCGGACGGTGTTCAGAGATCGGTGTGACGTCACGGAGACAGGAATATCCCCAACAGATACAATGTTTACGAGTTTTGAGTGTTGGACGTTGTCAGGCAGTTCGAGCAGTAAGTCACCGCTGGCCATTTTAGATACCTTGTAGCCAATGCCCAAGGCTTCTGTCAAACACTTTGACACTAGGAAGGGGGACAGGATTCTTGCTTGCTTATTTTCTACTTCACTATGGATGACATGGTACTTAGGAAAACTGACTTTTCTTTTTTGAAAAAACTTTTCTGCTTCGTTCCGCCCTCTCTTGAGAGAGCGATCTGGTTTGGAAAAAGGGGGAGCCATAAAAATTCTAGTTTTTCGGTCATGGTGCCAGCCACCCACCATGGAGCCCAACAAGGGGACGGGACAGGAACTTGCGAGCAAGTCCTGCCCACGCCAGCTGTACACCTTAACTATAACCTAATATGACTCAACTCAGGGTAGTTGGTCACACACGGTTAACCCTCGCCGCCAGGAAAAAGAGGAAAACACGAAGAAAAGAGGAGGAGACAGGAGAGTTGTAAGAAAGAGATAGGAAAGTGAAAGATAGAGGGGAGGATAGGAAAAGGCGACTGCCGATTTCCCCCGGTCGGGTCAGGCCGGAGGTGCCGTCTACAGGAAGCTGGGGCCAAAGTGGTGTGTTGCCTCCGCCGACGGGCCTTAAGGGTCCAAACGCTCGGCATCGGCTCAACCACCAGGATCCCCTTTTCCCCGGACACGGCGATGCCACGCACGGCTAAGCGCGGATGCTCGGGTCCGTGGTGATGCATTGTTCACCATCATCCCCCTGCGGGGATGTCCCTGCGGATGCTCGGGTTAACCCCGTGGTGTCGCCACTCACCAACGTCTGCATGCTGCAGACGCGTCCCTGCGGGGAGTTCTCAAATATGTAGCGCATCCAGTACAACGAACCCGATGGTTATGTGGACAGCGTTTGTTGTATCCAAAATGCGTAGTAAATGGCTTCCTGTATTACTGAAAACAAATACTAAGTCCGACAAAATCGGTGTTTACTTCTTTAAAAAAGTGAGTTATGTGCATCTATTTCTTCAAAGCAAACCCTGTCGCAGCCCTTTCCAAGCTCACGAGTGTGATCATGTTCTCGCTCTGAGACCTTGCTGCCAACAGTCTGATTTAGGTATGCTACATAACAAATCTTTGTTGAAGCATTAACAGCAGCTGGTGCCAAGCCAGCCTTATTTAGATTCCTAGCAGTCAGACAGTCCTTGTACTCCCGTACACTACACTGGCTTCATCAGAACATTTCTCGGCAATGTCGACGCCTGGGCCAACAGTCATCCTAGAAGACATCTGACCAGCTGTGCATCGACAACATGTTGGTGCAAATCCACATACCTCTGACCAAATGAACTTACGACAGCATTGTCTGTCATTCGTGGGCCCAAGCAGCAACAAAAGCAGCCCAGCGCACGTGCGCACAGAACTTGTAAGAGACTCTGTCTGCAGTCAGTGCACTGTCTGCACAAAGTAGAAGCACAAAATTTGGAGAGCCCAAACTAAGCATGTGGTGCATACCACTCTACCAGCAGGGCCAGTAGGAATTCAAACTCAAATCGCTACCATTGGTTGCTCCCTGAAAGAGCGCAGTAGCTTCACTTTCAACGCTGCCCCTTTCTCGTCGCTTAACTGATGCTTTGCCCAGTCGGCACACGTGCACGGTTTGAGCAACGTAGGCCATCGCCGCACACTTGGCCGGCGGTTACCTACAGTTTCAGTGCCGTGTTTTTCATCTTCACTGCTTTTTCGGTTCGCCGTGCCCTTCCCAGAGTGGTGTCATGGGGCTGTGAGACACTCTTCAGTCTCTGCACTTACTGGAAGCATACGTTTTACTGCAAAAACGAGCTCTAAACAGCTCAGCGGTTTGAGTGAAGCTTGACCTTGAGGGTGACATTGGGCACACTATAAATAAATAAATAAATAAATAAATAAATAAATAAATAAATAAATAAATAAATAACATAAATAATGCTGCGACTGGGATTCAAACCTGCAGTGGCAAGAACACATCAGCTTCGCTGGCCACTGCATAAGAGTACTAGGCCATCACTGCAACCAATTAATCCTTGTGTTAAACTGCAACACACTCTCGCGCTGTCCACTGCATATTGTCATCAACTAATACTACTATCAAATTAATATTCGGGCTTTGAGCAATGTGGCGGTAGTGACAGAGATGTGTGCTACATGCATTGGTGTCGTCAACACTGTGGCAGAAACATGGCACTCGAGCAATACGTGTTGTTATTGACAACACTGTTGCAGAAACGCGGCACAGAAGCATAGGCCGTCGGCATACAATGGATAAACAGGCATTGACGATGAAAAAGTTGACGAGCACAACTGGCTCCCTGGGTCAGTGGACACCTTAACCATGCTGTCAGTTATGAATGAGGAAAGCTATGAATGAAATTTTATGAATGAAGCAGCTATCGTAAAGCAAGGATAAAATCCTGGAAATAAATTGGCATGCCCCACTGGGCACAGGTTATTTGAATAGCATGGGAACCATAGAAAGATCCCTGCATGCATTTAACTAAGAATACCTGCACGTGTAACTGAAGTGCTTAATCGAGCATTTCACTAATTAATAATTGTGAATGAATTCAGCACCAGCGACTCCTCAGAACAAGAACAGAACAAGCTGATGACAACTTTCACGCACAACAAAACAACAAGTTGGGACAAATACAGTTGTCTTTATACAACATACAACAATTTTTCTGCCATTTCTTCATCCACCTGACGGAACTGTCGTGCAGCTGCATTTCGTTGCTCTTCCAAGCCAACTGCATCACAAATTAAAGCTAGCCAGTAGGCTGCCTCTCTAATGCCTTTCTTCAGACGCACCTTCGTAAACTTGTCCAGAGCCAACGATGCAAGCTTGATTGCTTCACTGGCTGCCTGCTCCCCTCTGCTCAAAAATGAACACTTTGCAAGCAGCAGGTACAGCTGTCCAACATCGGCAAAGCTGCCGTGAGACAAAACGAGCGTGACCACTTCGTCGAGAAGTGTGCTTGCATGCCCCGGAAGGCCAATCTGGAATTGAACTTCGGCCATAAGCATGAACAGCATGCTTCGAATGTAGATCAGCTGATATGTCTCGGCATGCATGAGAGCTTTGCATATAATTGGAATAGCTAGCATCGGCTGAGCAGCTTCAATAAAGATCTCTGCCTTCAAATGATACAGCCGGCCTTCAAAATGGGTCAAGCAGTATGCAAAGCCTTTCTCACCATTTCTGCATTCTTTGAACAATGCGTCAACCAAGTCCAGCGCTGCAGTAAAGTGGCCCTGCCACAGGAGGGACCGTGCCCGGCATAAGTCTCCCTCATCGCGGTCGAGAATGCGAATAGCTGAAGCCATCTTTTCCACCAGTGGCCAGTCTGCCTGGTAAAGGTATGCATTGAAGGCGGTGACGAGCTGGCACAACCTGAGTATCTGACATGAACCTGAGTACGAAGGGAACAGTGATTTGGCGAATCTGAGCACAGTCCATGCACTCGTGTGTTGACCTTGCTGAGCGAGACTGACGGCCAGATTGCGCAGCGCCAGAGCTGTCACCTCTCCCACGGGCTGCACGCCTGACGCCCGCAGTGGGTCGCCCCTGGAGGCGTGCAGGAGCCACTGCGACTGCAGCTGCGACAAGGAGTGGAAGCCGTAGCAAGCCCAGTGCGCTGCGCGCTGCGCAAGAGACGTGCCTGCCAATTCGGAGAGGGCGTGTTGGCAGTTGAGCAGGTCGCTCTTGCCCAGCAACTCGAAAATCACGTAGGGCGTGCCACCCAAGTCGGCTTCGACGCGTGCCAGAGCCTGTATGCCGAACGAGGCGACGCTGAACAAGCCCATCTCGGAGGCGCGAGTGACAAGACAGCGCAGCTGTGACGGGTCGCAGCGGTTGCCCTGGAGCCGGCAGAGGAACGCCAAGGCATGTTGCAGGAACAACGCGTCGGAGGCGTCTTGGGCCAGAGTGACCGCTTCACGCAGAGCGAGCAGGGCTTCGCCGCGATGTCCCATCCTCGAGTGCAGCCGGGCCAGGTTGAAAGAGGCGTAGCGCAGGTTCCGCGTCGATTCTTCGCCGCCCTTGGTGCTAGTCTCCGGCGCCGCAGGCAGCGTGCGGTCGAAGTGGCGCCGCAGGCTGTCGTCGGCGCCGCTGTACTCGCGCACGGTGAGGCTGTTGAGGAAGCTGAGGTAGTGCGCCTCGGTGAGGTCCTTATTGCCGGCCAGCAGCTCGTTGATGCGGAGCTGCAGCTGCGGCGGTGCCAGCGCGGCCTTTTCGTTGAGCTGCATCAGCATCACTTGCTGCGCCACGAACAGGTCGGCCTGGCGCTGCGTAGCCGCCGGTCGCGCCGCACCTGCAGGCGCCATCTCAAAGCGCCGCATTCCTTCGTCGAAGTACGCGCAGAAGTCCTTGTGCAGGTTGACGAGCCCGCTGAAATTCAGCTTGTCCAGGGCTAGCAGCATACGACGCACGAACAGACCTAAAACGCTGCTCTTATGAAGCACGGCATGCCCAAAATCAGCCATTGGTTCGGAGAGCAGGTTGTCCAGGTTGGGGACGTAGTCCATGATGCCTGCGACGCCGGACTCGCGGATGGTGGATAGCTCCCTGCTGAAGAGGTCCAACGTTTTCGGGTGCAGTAATGAACGCAGCTTGGCAAGCAGCTCGCTGAACGCTATGTCGGGGCTCTGGAGAAGTTTCAGCGACAGGATGCCAAAGTCTCGACACTGCTGGCTCGAGTGCGTCCATGGTTCCTCGTTCGGCTCAACGTGTCGACGTGCCTTCACGCGGCAGTATTCCGATATGAGCACGAGTAAAGCTAGCTTGTGGCCAGTGATTGTGTCTTTTGGAGGGCTGCTGGGCTGCGCCGACATCCACAGTCCACCGTCTACGTTCAGGGATGGCATAACTCACTTCTTCGTCGCCTTGCGGCACTGTCAGATGAGGAACGATTTCATGTGGTTTAGCATCAACGACACACCGTAGTAGTTGTAAACGGCGCCATTTTACTTGAAAGAGGAAGAAGACATACATCCTTGGCATAGATGGCAGCACTATGCAGCACGTAAACTTTAAAATACAAAATCAACTGAAAAAGTCTAAAAATAATAATACAATAAAATTTGTGTTGTCATTTTTATAATAACAATTATTTTGTTTATTTACTTAGCTTGTTAGCGCTTAAAAGCTAAGCTTGTTCTATATGCTTTAAAATGCTAATCCTAAAGTTCAGCGTCTTTAGAAAGCTAACAATAATTCACAATAATCAAAAACGGCATTTAAATTAAAAAGTATCTTTAAGTTCTCGCAATAAAAATATAAAAAAACTATTTTAGTTATGACGAGATTGTATAGAGGGTACTACCTACATTTCTACTTCGGGCAAAAATGACCGCCGTTGTTGCTTATATCTTGATTTTGGTACTCACACACACACACAGAGTTCTATTCTCACACATGCCATGTCACGTGCCCTGTTCCTTCCGAGTTGTTTACGCTCTTGTCATGGCGCATGGCCATGCGCGACATAGTACGGTTTGAATCTGGAATAGGGAGATCGCGGTGAAACCAAGTTTGTGATAGGTGACACACGATTTGAAACCCTTGCTGTAAGTCAGGTAAGTAGAGATAGTCGTGCTGGCTATTCGTGCGCCTTTGTGCCGCACGTCTTCGCCCGAAATCGCAAATGCGTCTCGAGTTTGATGATTCACGATGCATCATATGCGTGTTTCGTTTGTGGGCTGTGCTCATTGCGAAAGGTCACTTCTCTTTCGTCTTTATTTTTTTTTTTGCGTATTTACTTTGGCTCATAATAAAACGGAACCAAAGTTACCGCTTCACGCGAGTTGTGTGACTTGGTTTCTTCGTGGGTGAAATATTCTTGGACGCTCGCGTCAGAAAAAGGAAGACGCTGAGTATTTTGGTGCACTGTTGCACGTATTATACAAGACGGAATTAAATGTTCCGCTCACCACTCGTAATTTTTGGTGATGCGTAATAGTTTTTCTTAGTCTCGCAAGCTCTACTTGCAGTAACTGCATTCTGCATGGCGCCTGACCAGTTTGGTTTGGTTTCTGGCGGTTTAACGTCCCAAAGCGACTCCGGCTATGAGGGACGTCGTAGTGAAGGGCTCCGGAAATTTCGACCACCTGGGGTTCTTTAACGAGCGCTCACATCGCACAGTACACGGGTTTCTAGAATTTCGCCTCCGTCGAAATTTGACCGCCGCGGCCAGGATAGAACCCGCGTCTTTCGGGTCAGCAGCCGAGCGCCATAACCACTGAGCCACCATGACGGCTGACCATTTATTTGCTGGATACGGGATTATCTCTCTTTTTCTAATATGCAAAGGCTTTAACTAGACTCTATTCACACTGCAGTAATGGTTTGGATCATTTTTGGCCACCCTACTTTCCTTAATCCTTTCATGCGCAAAATTTTAAGCAGCCAAAAACTTCAGTAGCTTACATTGCATAAAGAAACATGAATATGCTGTCAGAGAAAACAAATTAGCTTTTTTGCTAC
The DNA here is from genome assembly GCF_055824585.1 of Amblyomma mixtum. Classification (NCBI taxonomy): domain Eukaryota; kingdom Metazoa; phylum Arthropoda; class Arachnida; order Ixodida; family Ixodidae; genus Amblyomma; species Amblyomma mixtum. The sequence continues at coordinate 294,976,205 of NC_143013.1, read as the reverse complement.
GGAATAGTCGGGAGTTTCTTTTCAAGCTCCTCAATTTTGGCAACCATTGCTAGCTCATGTAGATAGAATATTCATCCTCTTTGTTCTCTTGTGAAGTGACCGAAATTAGATATTTGCAGCTGTATAAAGTCCTGCCGTCGTGCTAGCAATCGCTCACTGCTTGCCTTTTTCATCAACATGCAATGGCTGGCCAACTGGTCTTATTCAGTGCATCTTTTTTAACTTTTAAAAATACATGAGTGCAGATGTCTGTTTTCTGTGTTATGAAATTCAAAGGGCCTTGTCTTACAACTGATGGCAGCAGAAAGATTAAAATGCATAGTATACAAGAAAAAAAATAGGGTTAACGTACTACAAAATCTCTGCTCATAAGTGCTTCTGCATTCTGCCTCATCAAAGTAACAGTCACTGCGGAAAAAAAACCAAAAAACTCGTTCTCTGCAGTACAACTTACTATTTGCTTGTAACCTAGGTTGTCTCTAACGGACACATTTTTTTTTTTTTCAATATATGCACCAGAATAATTATTTAATTTTACTTCAGGAAATGTTTATATGTTTCTAAAGCCCAAATGCCTTACAAAATTTGTTCCTTTGATATAATTAACTTTAGTACATTCTGTTCATTGGAAACGCGGGTACTGCAACGTGGAAAAAAAAATTCATAGGAAGGATTTCTTTAGAGAAATGACCTATAAGTATCTGTACGTGCTGTGAACAAGCATTAAAATCCTGCTACTCTGCCCTGTCTGGAGCGTTCCAGTGTTTGGAGCAGGGAACTAAGCACAGGGCTTTCTGCCATCACCTGCACTTGGTTTGCGTTTCCTCTTTATTTCCCATTTAACTATCATCGTGATCTGCTAGTGTCAGGATGCAAAAGGTCAACTACAGCAATCTGTAGTGTGCAACTGTGCATAGATGGTGCTCCGAGACTGGTCAGCTTCATGATCAGGTGCAGCACCACATATTCTCATATTTTACTGTGCTATATAAGTACTACAGTGTTGACCCACCACATTTTTTTTAACTTGCAGCAGAACACCTGTGCTATTGGTAAAGCACAATGTAGTCCATTCAATTAATTAAGCTGTCATTTTTGGAGATTCACAAAGGGACTTTTCATTGTGACATTTCCAGGAGACAACTTTGTGTAGAAAAATAAGTTGGCCCGTCTTTCATTAGCTAAGAAAATAAAGATCCATGTATGCGACATTTCCCTTCTTATCAAACCTAGCTGGTACATCCGTCATCCTCATGTCACACTTTTCATCCCTTTCCGTTCTCTGAAACCAGCGAGATGGAGGAGGATCCAGAGGCGGCCACCCTGCATCGAATGGAAGATGGATGTTTTGCTGACGACGGGCCATCACTGCTATGTCTTCCAGACCTGGTGTTGCACAAGGTGTGCCTGCAGCTTTCGGACCCATTCGATGTGCTTAGCCTGGGCTGCACCTGCCGCCGGCTGCACCAACTTACCGCGAGCAAGTCCATGTGGACCCGCCTTGCTCTGGCGTGGTGCCGGGGCATGTGGCATTGCCTCTCTTTGCCCTCGGATTGTGAGCCTGAGGATCCCAAGCAGTGGCTGCTGCTAGTCCTGCACTTGTGTACCAAGGAGCGGCGACTAACCCTCAAGCATTGCAGGTTTGAGAACGGCGAGACATGGGAAAGGGTACAGAGAACTCGTTTTGAGTGCAAGGTATGTATTTCTCAACTGTGCTGTAACTATACTCGGGGGCAGCTTTTAATGCGATAGTGTTAAGGGCCCCATGTCGCAGAAAAGCGGTGTCGGTGGCGTTGGCTGTGAGGGAAAAATCTCATAAGCATTAATAAATAAAACTGAGTAGGAAATTGGTCGAGTTGGGGAATCGAACCAGAGCCTCCGGAGTGCGAGACAAGCACATTAACCACTCCGCCACGCCAGCTCGATAATTTGGAACGAAAAAGGCGCATCTACTGAATACGGTGTTGTCTTAGAAGGGTGCTTTAGTGACATGTACTGTGGTGTATATTAGTAATTATGGGCACGGAAATTACATAAGTCGCAGTTAAGCGAGCAGCAAAGTACGTTTCCGCTACTTGTCCTCTTTGCCTGGCGCGCACGTAGTGCCATCAGGCAGCGCCCGTTAACACCACTCCTCCTTCTTGCAATGTACGCCACTGCCCCAACAGATAGCGCACTACCGCAGCGCATCCCGCTCATCTCGTTAGGGCACAGTGGGGCCATGCGGGGACACAGGAACGATGCGGTGAGCGGCAAACAGCGCAGCGCACATCCACCCCCACCCCCAATGGCACAAGGACTGAAGCCTGTCTACTTTCTTTTCCTGCCTAGCATCTGTAGCATTGCCAAGAAAAGTTGCTGCCCAAATATAGAGTCAAATGGCATGACCTACCATCTAAGGACCACAGTCAGTTGGAAGACTTATGATGTGTGTCATCCGCTTCACATCATTCTGCTGTTGGCACCCAAGTCTTGTTGCAATAGGTACCAGAATGGGAACACAAATTAAATACATTGGCTGCAGACAATCTGACATCTGCTTTCTTTGCTTAAAATTGTTGCTATTACCAAGCTTAGCACACGCTGTTTTTCTTTCCTGTGCCTGTTTTTCTATTAACCAACCTTCAAAAAAGTGAGACATCAATAGTGTGTTCTGGGAGGTGTTTGTGCACTTGAGCCAACAGTTCAGCAATTGGCTGTCATTAGCATTTTGTTGTTGCACCTATTCTTTACTGCAAAGCACATCTGTGAATCATGATTCCTCCAGCTCAATGCATCCAGCAATCAAACCACTACTCAGTGGTGGTCCAGCCATTTCAAGTTCTGAAGCAATTTTTGGAGCAGAAAAATATTCATTTTGGAGCACCTTTGTATCAGAACAACAATTCTGGAGCAACCCCGAAGCAGCACAAACAAAATAAAGGAGACACCCAGAAGCGGTTGCTACTAATGAGATAACGTTTAGCCATGCTTAGCTATGAAGAAAAAAAAACAGAACAAAGGTGTATACGAAAAAAAAAAACAGTTACAAAAACATTTTATTATTGCTGGCACTTTCTCGTACGCATTTCAGTCACGTGTACTTGAGTCCAAAGAACATGTTTACTAGAAGCAGTTTTTTTTTTTCTGTTGGCATGATCCTAACGCTTCTTGGAATTTTTCACAACCTCCTCAAGCTCATGAAGTGAGTCCAAGGCTGGAGTTTCCTTGTTCTAACAAAGTTTGGCCTCGTTGTACCTGCTCCAAGTTTTTGTTCTTCGACCTGGTAGAAATGATGCTTCCGTGACCGTTTTCCAACACAGTCATCTCCGTCATCCGCTGAATTGTCAAGACTCTTTCTTTTTAGGTCCGCTTCTCGGATTTAAATTCTTTCTACTTACCTAGCTCATGCTCTTTTTACGCTTTGAAGAAGCTGCGGTGACAAAGGCACCTTTGTGGCATCGCTGCCATACGTTCTTAAATACGTCTTCACATGTCGTAACCCACTGATGCTCTCGATGCATAACGATGCCCGACTTTCAAGCATTCATTTGTTTTGACTGAAGCCGCGCTCACACTCAGCATTGCCGTGGGGTAGCGATAACAACGCTTCTACCAGCTTTGAAAGCAACGGGTGTTTAATTTCACCAGCTGCACTTTTTGTTTGAACAGCTGTGCCCAGCTAACATCTATACGAGCTTCTGCTAGATGAATGTTGTTAGCCATCACATTTGAGCATTTGCCACTCATTTACTAATGCAGACACTTGCTCACTTTGGATGACTTGTGAAAGTTGCGAGGCAAGCACCCTAAAGATCGCACTTCGGCATCTACACTGCCAGGCTCAAGTCTAAGAATGCTCGCACTTTGAAGAACTTTGTTGTTCAGAGAAGCAAACAAGGGAAGGGAATGAGGGGCTCGTTATAAATATGAAAGAAGCCAACAGCCGCAGAAACCAAGGGGCACAGGGGATGTTTTAATTTATTTATTTTGTGGTGTTGGTCCATTTAGAATATTACTGAATATGCTATCGCTTAAAGCTAATTGATTAGAAAAGCAGAAGAAAAAACAACCACTGCCGCCGGTGGGATCCGAACCCACGACCTCCGAATTACGCGTCCGGTGCTCTACCTCTGAGCTACGGCGACGGCTGTCAAACCTTCTGCTTTCGGGGGTATTTATGTTTACAAGTAACCTAACTTTGAGAGTGTTCATCAGCGCCACCCACGTTCATAAGCGGCGGACGTAGAACGTCTTGAGTTACCGCAGGTGTGGCGTAGAACGTCATCGAACGGAGAGGGTGGAAGCTGCGTGAGAACCCTCTTATGCTTCCTATGGCGTCAAGGCTGCCAGAACCGAGGCCCTCGCTAAGCAATTAAGCAAACAAGGGAAGGGAATGAGGGGCTCGTTATAAATATGAAAGAAGCCAACAGCCGCAGAAACCAAGGGGCATAGGGATGTTTTAATTTATTTATTTTGTGGTGTTGGTCCATTTAGAATATTACTGAATATGCTATCGCTTAAAGCTAATTGATTAGAAAAGCAGAAGAAAAAACAACCACTGCCGCCGGTGGGATCCGAAAGGGGATTTGTGCAGTAGGTCCCTTGCGCAAGCAATGTAGAATGCGCGTGCACCAAGACGCAATCGCTTTCTTTAACTTACGTCCCACACCACCATAGCTTGCTCGGTGTCTGTACCCACTTTGGGTTTAATTTTCCAGACTGCCGGGTCCTCCACATTGAGAGTCTTCTAGTCTTCTGCACTTTTGTTGAGGTACGCTTCACTCCGCAAAAAGCGACGGAGGATTCGCTTCACTAAGGATATCATCTCTATGTGAAACACATGCAGCAGTGGTTCTTCCTTTTGAAATAATTTCTGGAAGCCCGAGAAAAGGGCAGCACAATTTCTCAAAAACAGCACCTTTGCATATAGGGATTTGTCTGAAAACGCCGAAGAAAGCTTGTTGTGCAGGTTTTGAGCATCCAAGCGCCTTCCAGGTAAATCATCCTTGTGGAAGAATGTCTGGAGAGCTTCAAACTGCTTCTGTATGCGACAAAGGAAATCTTGAAGAGTCAACCAGTGATTTGAGACGTGCCTCAGAAACACGTGAGACGAAATGTCTAGCGCATCTTGGCATTCCCTAATATGTTCGCTGCGGACTACGCCCTTGAAATAGTAGTAGATGCTTCTCACAAGCTCCTCTACGTCTGCACCAAATGCCTCCAGACCCTTTGAAAAAGCATTATGCACTTTGTGCAAAGTACAGTGGCCAACATCCACCAGGCCTGACGTTGTGTACTTGTCAAGTTTGTTTCTAACACTTTTCATGACATCAGGGCCATAGCTAAAGAAGCAAATAAGCCCTTGCTTCGGAAGCTCTGTCAAAGCATCTTCAGTGCACTCAACAATTTTTTCTGCAGTCCCACGTCCAAGATGAAATGATTGGAGATGATCAACAACCACTTGTTGCTGCTTGTTGTAAAAGTACCTTACAAGTACATCCAGCTGCTGCACCCTTTGCTCGGGTTTTGGGGTTTCATCAACCATTCTTGAGAAGTAAACATTTGGGTGGCACAGTTCACTTATCACTTGAGATTTGAAGTAAGGGCCAAGCCCATCAGAAACAATACGCGACAACTTGGTCCTGCCACAACTGAACCCCTTTGCAACTTGACTACATGGAAACATTCACTGGTACATTTCTGTTGCTGTGTCTCCCCAGGAAAAAGGCACAGACTTGCAGACGACGGACATAGCAAAAATGGCTTCTGCTTTCGTAACTTGACCTTGGAGAGATATTCCAGCTATCCCATGTGAGAAGTCCAATGTGGTTTGCACTAGCTTCAGTGGCTGCAGGTTCCCATCCTTGTCCCTGTGCTTTGCAGCAAGTTCAGTGTGTTTCTTCATCGTTGCATGGTGTTTGACGGCCGCAACTCCATGCATAGCACATGAAATGACTGTATTGCAGACTACTCAAATGGCATCTGTTTCTTTAGTTCCCTTTTCGCACCACACATTAATGATGTCGTTGTTGGAGTCCATTTCAATGAGGATGGATTCATTCAATTTTGTGCTTCGCCCTAGAAAGACAAAATATAAACTTTGCTTTACGAACAACAGATGACACGTTTCATTCAAGAAAATAATTAATTCCACACTGTGCATATGTTCCCATCAAGAACGTTAGCTTGAAATAAATCCCCTGAAAAAAAAAAAAAAAAAACGAAGCATCTGCGTGGCGTCTTGCTAACGGACACATTAACGCTCCTGTTTCGATAGCCACGAAAACGCATGCGCAGGTTAAAGTGCATACTTGCAACAGCAGCACAAAGCGTGCAACAGCAGCACGAAGCATGGAATTCCGATGCTGAAGGTATCACTTGCACTGCCGCCTGGCTCCACGTGTTCCTTGCGTGAATGAACTCCAAGCTATAGAGTACACTACAGCCAAAGTGGCTGCTAAATTCTAACACGGGCCACCAACGCCATGTGTTGCCAACTGCGAAAACGTTTTAGTAGGTTGCAAACTGAAAGACTGAATGGTACCAAAAATAGTCATTTTCCTGTGACCGTGTCTTCTTTTTGGCGCAGCGGAGGTGCAAAATTGATCAATTTGCCGCTTTTGGAGCAGACTGGCGCAGGAAAATGGAAACGTACCAGAATGGCGCAAATGGCGCAGCCGGAGCACCACTGCAATACTACCAGAGTTGAAGTATTGTCTCCTTATAATTGTTTAATTGACAGCATGCTGACACATCGATACACATCACTTCGACTACCATGGGTTGGCACTTTGTACACACACAAAAAAAGGGCCAGCATGAAAATTTCGTGTCACCGCTCTTTAGTGGCTTCTCTGTTCTTATGGTGCATATGTGTCCCTTGCACCTATGCCAAGTATGGGACACCGTATCTAAACATGATGTTTGTGCGCTTATAGCCGTCTGATCTGACTAGCACTGTAGAAGTTGTACATGGTCCACTGTCATGGCACCCATGGCATTATGCACAAGCCGTTCATTCTGTTTACTGCTGTTGCTTGGCTTGCAGTGAGCTGTGCATTCATCTTACTTACTGATGCAAGTCTCATGCTTTTTTCTTTGGCTTCTCCAATTGGCCTTGTGCTTTGTTTTATTTTACTTGATATATAAGCAAGATATAGGGTAGATTAGTGATAATGTGTCCCCAGTGTAAGCAAAGGTACTTGTAGTTTAGGTCTGTGAGCTGACCTGCTGTACTGATAGGCGCGAGAGCTGCTGTGCTGCTATGTTTTAATGAGTGTTGCTATGTTTTTAATGAGTGTTAACGAGTATGCCATTTAGCTACCCCTAAAATATTTCACATATGTTGTCAACTGATTCTGCAGAAAAATTATTATAATTTCGAGTTGTTGTTTATTGGTATTTCCTTTCAACCTTTGCTTTCTCCCCCCAAGGTTGGCATGCTGAGTCGTGCGTACAAAGACATCGATGAAAGGCTGTCTCCATTCGTCCTGCTGCGTCGTTGGGTCTACGATATCGCCCTGTACAAGCGGCAGAACCCTGCAACGCAGTTCAGCGGTGAGCAGCCAGTTTTGGGACAGGACAACGTGTCTGAGCTGGCAGCACTGGGCCGAGCACGGCAGAGTGACCTTCGTGGTCGGAAGCAGCCCAATGTCCACCCTCGCTTCTACGTCAGCCGCGCTGGCACCTCGGCGAGCGATTGGACCGAGGACCTGTTCCCCTCCGGACCGGCAGGCAGCATTTGCCCTATCCTGGTTTGCCCTTTCCAGCGTGGCTACCCTTTCGAGTGGTCGGGTGTTGATGGGCTTCTGACATGCGTGTCACATGTGCTTGAGCAGCACCTTGCACGTGCCTGCCTCGATGGACGAACGACACTTGCACGGATGGCCTCGAACATCAGGCTAGCTTGTGAAAGCTTGGAAAAGGCATTTTTACCCTACTTGCGGGTAGCGTATGATCTGTGGCCAGTGGGTCCCATGGTCCATGCGATCATCAGCATGGCTGAGGATGGCTGGCCTGACTTGGCTGCCTGGCAGGTAAGAATGCAACCATTTTGTTCCCTTCTTTTTTGCAGCGAAGCACTGTTTCTTGAACTGCTCTGTGCTGTCACAGAGGAATGTACATCTAGGAATATGTATTGTGTCTCGCTCTTAAGGCCTCATCTTAAAATAACGAAGGTTAGAAAGTGTGCTCCACACATGGCCTCATCACGAAAAGAGCGTCGTTAGTGCAGCCATGGGCTTTCTGTGGCAGGAAATAAAGAATCCATGAAATTTCATGGGAGACATCAGATAATGCTTTGGAATGCAATTTGCATGGTATATGGAACCAAGGTATAAATATTGTGAGAGTTCTTTTTTCCCCCAAGCTTTTCAAGCTATTTACAGCTATCTTTGCCTCCAGGCTTAACAGCCGCTAGAATAAGCCAGGCAAAGCGCTAAATGTGCAAGAGCAAAGGAAGTAAGTGGCTGTGAGTGTAGAAAGAAGGTTGCTGAGAAAAAGACGGCACTGAAAAAGAATTAAATGGAGTAGGGTAGTCAAAGAAGAGCAAACAGGCACAGGACTGGGCAGCTCAGCTCAGAACACCAAGTAGCTATGGCACGAGGATGGTGACCATAGCTCCTCCTCTTTTTCCTACTGACCCCTCTAACAGCAGTAGCATCAAAAAAAGAATGTGGCTGCTAACGCACAATTCCATCAAAAATGCTTAAATCCACAATTTTTTTTGCGGAATTGGGGGAAACTAGGGGCATTAGTCATTAGCAGCAATGAACAGACTAGCAGAAATGTACCGCTACCTATTGGTAGAGGGAAATACCAAAAAGAATGGCTTTGTTACAGCCTGAGTTGTCTACGTTGGCTGGCTGATGTCATGCTCCGACCTAGGCTTTTTTTTTCCACTTTGCATGTATTTACCTCCCACCTTGCACGAGAAATTTAAAGCAAACAGGAGGGTTAACCTGTGTAACAGGGAGAAAGAGTCAAGAAGGCATGGGGCAGAGATAGTGGGGGGGGGGGGGGGGGACATGCGAGAGCAGGGGCCCCGCACGAGCATCCTGCCTGGGCTACATCTTTCTGTGTACTGTCATTATTGCGTGTAAGCTTATGCCAATTTTCTGCATTGCAAGTTGAGTAATCACCATATAGTTTTTTTGTTGGTGCAGAAACAAGGCTATGTGGCAGAAGAGTTTTTTTTTTCCACTTCAAGAAGTAGTGGTTTAATTTTTCTTCTCTCATCAAGTCACCAAAGTGGGTCAGATTTCTTGTGAATTTCTAGTTTACATTTCACCGTTTTGTCTGCAGTGTATTCTTCCCATCTGAAAGGATGACTGTGTGCACACATCAAAAGATTTTTCTTCATCCATTATTTATGATCGTAAAGCACCACCTTGGATGATTTTGTGCAAGACAGTGTGTAACCAAGTAGACATGCTAATTTCATTTGTTGCTTGTGATCACCTGGTCTCTCTATGTAGTACGAAAGGATTGTAACATTGCTAATGTTGACATCTTTGCTGACAGGTTCAGCTGGACCCGTTGGGCCTGAATTGGAGGGAAGTGATGGCCGAGTGTGCTGAACTACTGAGAAAGCATGGAACATTGGATGCAATCGTCGACGAGGCAAGGATGCGGTGGAGACGTTCGTTGTTGGCAGACATTGAGACTGTGCTTCAGTGCACCTGTTGTGACTCACCGACTGTTACAAGGATCAACCTCACTGACAGTGATGCCATTGGGGGTGACAACTCTCGCCAAGACATGGCTGCAGCTGCATTTGTGTCATGTTCGGGTGTTTTGGTCACTTGGCAGCTTCTTGGTAGGGCTTCTTACTGAGAATTGTAGAAAGCGAGGTCAGAAATGCTCGTGCCAAGTACCGATTGTCGGCCTGAAACTTGGAGTGTTGCTTTGTTAGATGTTTGATCTCGTTCACTGTTTGCAACCGCTGCTCTGCTCATTGTGTGAATGATTGGTAGAGACAGGTAGCAGGTTGCTTACTGGGTAGACTTTGGACTACCCAGGCCTTGGAAAGAGGCTTAAGTATATGTCTCATGGTAAATAGCCTCTCGCCATTGACAGCAGGCTGCTTATACAGAAGCCAAGTGAGGCTAAAGCCTAGCCGATTTTCGGTGTGGCAGTAGTGCGCTTTTGAAGAGGTGTTACATCATTTGATTTAAACACTGCACCTAACTTAAGGTTCTTGTACACCTCTGCAGTGGTGAGGCGTACAGAGACGTTTCTGTGCAACGCAAAAGTCTGTGGGATTTCCGTCTACTCAGTTTCCTTCTGGATGTCCACCAGTGTCATAGTATCGTTCAGTGCTGCTACAGTGCCCAAGCTTAGTAGAGAGAGTCTACGGCATTCAGTGGCGATTTATTTGTATGTGTATGACATAGATGGCACGACTAGTGACTTCCGGCAATGCAAGTGGCATCCAACAAATTTTTTTATGAACTAGGCATTCCATACCTAGAATATAATTTCTTTATCTGACCAGTTGGCTAAGAGTGGTTACATATTTTTGTATAAGATGTAGCGGTAAGCTGCACTGATGCCTCGTTTGCAGAGCGGTGCATTTGCTGCTCTGGCAGTGTTATAATAGGTGCGCTTCATACCTTGCACCATATTTACACGTTTGTTTCATTCCTGTAGAGATAGCACAAGGAAATAAATTGTTTTGCATGTTGGCTTAATTAAGTTCATATCCAAAGACCACTGCAGCTGGCTGCACAGTGTACAGCCAACGAGAAAAGTGACACAAAGCCCAGCTGTGAGATACAAACCCTTTACTATCTCTTTGAAACCCTCCAAATGACTTGTACATATATTTACAATATTCTACAGCCGTGAGCAAATGTACAAAGCCTTTCATGTCGCAAAGAACTCGCGACATTGCACCCTCTTCAAGTCGTCTTCCCTCCCCCTTTTCTTGGGAGAGGAGAAAGACAGTGCACAAGGGGCATCCAGGGAAAACAATGACGAAAACAGTCATGAATGAACGCTCTGTTGGGTGCCCCACGTGAATAGTGACACGCAAGGCACCGGTCGCCCCTCCAGCCCAAGCATTGAAACCAACAACACGCCAACCGTAAAAACAGACAATGAAATAAGGGCGCATGAGAAGGACTGATAGTTGTAATTCGTTGAGTATATCACCACCCTCGTTCATGTACGGGGTGCTAGTGACTTAGGTTCTGTGCCTTCTCTCACAAGCGAAGCTGACACGCATCTCTCACACACCTCGGTGCCTTCTTTCCCCCCCAGAGGCCCTTCCCACTCTAGCAACAAGCAACACAAGCTAGCAAAGCATGCCGTCCCCGAGGGAATGGCTGTCGCTCTATAGCACCACTCTGGCCTTGCGTATGTACACCCGCGACCCTGCTCAACTTCTTGGATTCGAAAGAAAAAGGCCACACGACGTCGGACTGTGCAGGAGCTGGCAGCACATGCCAACTCCTGCCCCCATTCTCTTTGCATTGCCTCGAGAGCAAGGGGCGTCGGACTGACACCAACCACAGGTACCGCAACCTTTGTCGCCACCTGCAATGAGATGGCACACAGGACAGCTTTTCAGCCGAGAAACAAGCTACAGTGAATTGAAAACAGAAGTGCCTTCTCTGCACCTGCTCACAGTCGGGGCGGAAAATATAGTGTGGACTCAATTGAGGCGAAAAACGAAGGGGCAGTGGGGGGGGTGGGGGTGGGGATGCAAATGTTCAAACATTTGACTCTTTCGAAACAGAAGGCTTGGATGGAAGCAGCTTGTTTATGGCTGCAGCCTGTATGCACATGGCCATCTCGCCGGTTTTGCAACCAGGCTAACGCAACTTGCTCTCTCTCGCTTTCACTGATGCCACTCTCTCCTTCACGCAAAGTATCACAATCCTGCCTGCACTGATCACAGCTTTGTGTGCAGGAGCCAAGCTTGCTCCGGTCACCAACCACCACCATCTCTCCTTGTCCACCTGAATACAGGCTGCTGCGCAGACCTTCGAAAAACACACGCCAAACTCTCTCTTCCCTACACATGCAGCATCAAGCACAGAACTGGACCACAATCGGCTGCTCGGGGTAGACAAATGGAAAAACCCTGTGCGACACACACTGAACCTTCTACACACTTTGCCCTGCTGGCCATCTGACTTCCATCCACTGCCATAAATGGCACCACAACGCAAACGCCATGCGACCAAACTTCCCTCTTTTTTCAATTCAACGATACACTGCTCACTCAACACTGCAAGAAACAACCGTGTAACCTGGACACAGGACAACAACAGTTCAAAGGAAAGTTCAGAAAAGGAAGGAAAATAAAAAACGCAGCATTTGTTTCATTCATCGTCTCATCCCTGTGCACTGCCTTCTGCCATCATGTGACAGCCTGCTTAATCTCATCTATGCTAGCTTCCACTACAAAAAATGTTCGAGCCGCTGGCTCTCGATGAACTGAGTGTGGCTTGCCATTCCCTATTTTGCATTCAACAGCCAACTGCTTGAGTGCATTCATGCGACACACATTTTGGCAATGCAAAGCTGCAAGTGCCAACAAACCCATGATGAAATGTAAGCGTACAGACAGCTCCTAACACGTAAGGAAAGTATTCACTGCATAATAGTGCTTGCCCCACTGGTACACACAAGCCCCTTGCATGCCTGATGCCAGGACATTGCAAACGGCTCCTTCCTTACACACTGATGCCTTGCATATAAACTGCAACATTTTGCCAACACTAGACCAAGCCCGGCCAAAAACACCAAAGCGACTCTGTGCACCTAACAAGCTACGCTAAACGTCCTCCTCCGGGTGTGATCAGCGACCGCACGTTCCATCAGGGCTTGCATGAGCGCACAGCCCTTGACCGCAACAATGAAACGCATTTCAGAGGCAAGAAACACGTATTGAGAATGAAATCTCTGCATGCTGCTTTGATACCACAACAGAGTGCATGGGGCCACAATGCAATTGGCAGCACTGCCAAAAGCATTCCTTTCACACTGCATGTCTTGTCCAGCCACGAAACTGGTTACAGATCCAGCAACAAAACCAGCCATTGCACATGACCTCACACAGACGGGCAACACTCATTCCCTCTGCAATCCATGCAGCTTTTCCAAAGTGAAAGGTGCACACAAAATTGATGCTACTGCTTCCTTGTGAGCCTTGAAAAAATGGAAAAAGGAGAAGAAAAAAATGATTTGAACATTGAAATCATTCCTGAGTACGAGAAATTTACAATGCGGCCACATGCCTGTGAATTAGGAGCTGCCACTCTACACCAGTGCTGTCGACATTCTTTTTGGACAAAGTTTTTCACAATACTACAAGCCTCGTCTTTGATTTCGAACGTGTGAAGCTTCCAAGCACCGATACGGTCCTTATTATATATTGTTGGCTGCGACAAGAACATCCACAATGGACAGCAGGCCTCAATCTTTTACACATCCACTTACAGTGTCTGAAATGTAAAGAATGCTACTCAGGCCGGTCACACAGCACTAGCACACCTCAACAAGATTACAACACTGGGGATAGGCTGACACATCATGATTACCAACATCTCTGCCAATCTGAGGAATATACACAAACATGTCCAATAGTGCAAGCTAAACATTGGGATGCTGCAGTGTTTTTGGCTCGAAAAACGCCCACCGAATGCTGCCGTGTGGTTTCACAGTCGCAGCTCCTCATTCAACATGTAACATGGACCTTCAAAGGCTTGATTCCATGAATAACACTAGGCCTACGGCACACGTCTACTTGCAGTGTACTGCACCCATTTTCTCAACACTTGGATCTGGCATTTAGTTGCTCAAGATGGCTTGAATGGGTGAAGAACTTACAGCCTCTGAAGAGCTGGTTTAGCCAGACACACACAAAAAAATAAAGAGTAATAATGTTCAGGGAAAGTTGCTGTGCATACAATGATGGTCAAATGCGGAACGATGTGAATGGGCGCTGCCTGCACGGCAACAGCGCATGGAAGGTGACGAAAGGATATGAGATGGCGACTGGACGAACAAACCAAAAGTGCAAAGAAAAGTTTGAACCACAAAGGATGGGGACCGGTATAACTGTATGTACAGGTGCCACCGTCACTTCAAACAAACCTGTCATGATGGTGCGACTGCACGTCGGGCCGCATTGCAGTTGTCTCCGTTTTGCTACTACGGCCTAATACGAGTCGCAGAGAGTGACATGATCTGAGCAAAAAAATAAATACAGCGAGATGACGCCACAAACAATGGGGACAGGCTGACTGGTATCTTGGCACTAGCGTTGCTCGTATACTACTCAAAAGGAAGAAGGTGACAAAGAGGGATGTGGCAGGTTAAAAAACGTAGGTCCATTTCCAGTGAACACAAGACCAGGACGCAACGCCTCGATGAGATGGAACAAATAAGAATGACGGCTGCCAAAAGGGAAGCAATGTAGGGACAGACAGCTGAGTTGAATTTTACAAGTGGGAGCTGACTGCCCGGTTGCAGTGGAAAGAATGACAAGTGTCTCTCTCTTGGCACGGATTTTTTGTACTGCGAGGGGCGGCTTCACAATGAGGTCGGTGCTTTTCCAGCCTGGGAGAGCCGCACGCCATCTCGTGTAAGTGTTTCCCATGTCACTTTTGTGCCGTTGACAAAGAGCTCCTCCGCACGTGGAAAGAGTAGTGGAAGAGGCACCAATCCTGGAGAATGCTGCCTCCATTTCCACTTCCTTTTTTTTGCCTTCCTTTCTTTTCTTTTTTCTTCCCCTTTTCTTTTTGTACGATGAGTGTCGGAGTGACACATTCTTGTGCAGGGCTATGTAAAGGTGGGGACATCATGACTAGGACACACACGTTTGAAAACCCGCATCGAGTAGTACTTCGAACATGCATACATACGCATTTGCACGCATGCGCTCACACACACACACAAACAAACAAAAAAGAGAACCTTAAAACCGTAACAATGGCTCGACCAGGTGCCGAAGACACTCAGATGAGGTATCGTAACTGCCAGACATGCGCGAGAATCAAAGCAGTGCTACTGCGACAAATGAAACACCTGCATCACTTTGCAGCAACAAACGTCTGCGTGTTTGCCCACTCCAAGTCATTTTTGTGCAAACATGCTGTGTGTATGTGTGCTGGGGACAGAAATATCCTTGTGCAAAGAACACTGCACTGGCAAGCACAAAACATGCAAGCCATGTGTGTGCATCCGCGAAAACAACATCATGTGCTATCCGCAGAGCAGAAGAGAGTAATCACATTGTCACACAAACAGGTACGACCTACAGCCCTTGTCTACCACCTCTAGTTCAACATGACGTGTTTCCTGGGTAGCAAGGACACCCCTATGGTAGATGCGGTGTGAAGTACATAATGAGCTGCAACTATTGAGTGAGCGATGGGGGAGAACAGCTATTTCACTGGGGTCAGTGAAACAACATAAAAAAAAATATGAACCCGTCTAAAAACGAAATAGAGTCATGAAAGAAAACTCTTCGAGAGTCCCTGAATGCACACTAAATGGAACATTACACGCACCGCCGCTGTTAAAGTTTGGACACCCAACAGTAACAAAATGCACGAAAGCTAGTTTTAGAGTCCACAAAGTCTTTGAGGCAGATTGCCAAGACCAAACGATGGCTACGGGACGAGATATTGTTCCACTGCCAACTTCCATGCCACGAAGCACACTTCAATCCTTTCCCAGCCAATCAGTGATCCATGCAAACCGCAATGTGTGAGCAACTGCCCCCAGCAAACTGGTGTACGAACAAATTTCTTTCCAAGTGCTTCAGGCATCCACAGTTCTACAAGAACACTCTACATGATGGGCTATGGGAATGACAACAAGCGAGTGTTGAAAAAAAATAAATTTATGGAAGTCGTTCCTGTCTACTGCAGTGCGACAACTCACAACAGCAACATTGGGCCAGAATGCTCTAGCACACATGCAAACACACGCACAAACATACCATGCAGGCAACAGAAATGCCAACAGCTCACAAACAGAGTAAGAAAAGTGCATACATGCACATAAGCACAATGCAAGCTGGAACTGCGGAGCAACATTAGGCACTCGCTCGCACCTTTGACCACCCACACAAAACATGCAGGCATGGTCAGCAAATCGCACAGCAGCAATGCTCTCTCAAAGCTTTATGGGAGAACTTGCTCTTAGAGCCTGGTGCCTTGAGTTTGTCAGCCAACAGTTCCAGCTTGCACTGTACAAGCGTACTTGTCTCATGCACGCTACATCATCCAAGAATACTCCTCACTGCGCAGTGGCTCTGTTATGCACTTGCGCAACAACAACAACAAATGAAAACAACAAACATTAAAACTTCTGCTGTCTACAATTAAACACAGCCCACCCACCCCTCAAGGCAGACAGGAAAAACCAGCAGGCCAGCACTTAAAAAGAAGTTATGAACACTACACGGTGAGCGACACAAAACAACAACAACGAAAAGAATGCATACTCTGACAACACAGCTGTCCTCGTTTTCACAAAGAGAGAGAAAGGAGAAAAAAAAACGTAACAGCAATAATGGGGACACCTTGAAAGAGGAAAGACAAGAGGATCTCAGCGGAACAGAAGGCGAGATCCTACAGTGTGTGTGCTGACTGGCAGCACGGTCATGGCTAGCACCAGTCACCACAGTCACCGTGTGCGTTGCAGTCCCAGAAAAAGTATTGCATTTGACGTTTCTTCCTGGACAGGCTGCCATTGCTACACAAATGGGGCGACCCCAGTAGGCTGGACGGGCAGGCCTCCACTCCGTGTGGTAAAGGTGCTCCTTGACACCGTGATATGCTGTTGTGTGCTTTTTGACCAGGGCTAGAAGAATCGCCCATGCCATCGTCTCTGTCAACTGCACGGAGCCCAAAGCACATGCCACCATAGATGATGCCAGGCCAATGCTGGCTCGAATGCGTGTGCATTGTGCTCCTGAGCTCAGACAAAGACGTGGGCCCACCCTGCCACCAACAGTAGAAATGCTGAGCCTTTCCTTGTGCCCGTTCTGGAACTACAGAAATGTCCTGTAAATTCTGCCAGTGAAGGGGGCATATTCCATCTGGATTTGTTTCAGCTCTCAGCTCTGTCAACGAAACGATGAGAAGTTTCGCGCCTCCACTTAACCACTTCTGGGATGCTTTTTGTTTTACTTGGTCTTGTGAGCAGTTTTCGTGGGTGCTCAGCAGGCAGCCTGATTGTGATCAAAGAAAAAGAGCCACACGGGTCAAACATATCCTCCTTTACACTCTTCCATGCCTCTAGATGAAACCAGCCCACCCGTTTCCTTTTTCTGTCACCTCCTATGTTCCAGACATTAGGGCCCACCAGCCTCAACAGGTGTCTAGTGTCAAAACACTACGTGTTAATAAGTTGTGCAAAATTTTGTAACTCGGTTGTTGCCCCGACTACATGGTCACAATTTGGGTACAGTGATGAAGATATACCAGGAGGCCAGCTCCAAGGAGGTGATTCTGTAGCAATGGGCAGAGATAAGTGTGAGGGTAGCTATGTGTGGCACGCCACAGCCTACTGGGGTACACCCACTCTTGCTACACTTCCCTCAGACCACTACAGCAGGCACAGCTTCCCAAGTCAATGGCAGCAATGGCACAGAAAGAAACAAGTGGAGGGTCTCGGATGGGGGCACTGCGAGAGACTTGCTGCTGCCTCCAGCACTTCAGGCGGTCAGGAGCATTTTGTGTTGTTCCACTGGGGAGACCTGTGGGGGACTGCGTGCTGCTGGGGGCTCCTTGCCTTCGCACAAGTTCACTGGAGAGCTGTCAGCTGCATTCGGAGAGGTGGTTTGCGGTGGTGGTGGTGGCGCAGGCGGCTGCGTGGTGCTGGTTGGGGACGTAGGCACACCACTCAGCGGCAAGCGGGGGGATGGCATGTCGCCACCCTTGGGCATGGAGCCGAGCTTGCAAGACATGGGCTCCGCCTCCTGCATTGCACAGAGCACAGAACAAGCTTACATTCTGCTTCAAGTGTGCCCCCTGTTACTTGCCTGGCTGTGTGACAACCTAATGCAATCGGTTTGCAGCAGTCACTGACAACAACAGACAGCATTAGCACATAGCGGATGCCGGCAGATTAAATAAAATGAGAATTTCATGCATTATTTTTTCATACTCGCTGCTTCTTCGTTCAGGCGACAAGCACCTTCTGTGAAGCCACTTATATTTCCAGCGCTGTACAGTGAACTGTGTCAATGTCTGCAGTGTAATTAAGTACTCTGAACAGCAAGCTTGACCAATGCAAGTGCTGTGTTGAAAGCATGGCACTTAACTAAAACACAGTGCCATTGAAATGTAGACACCAAGGCTGTGCACTTTCTTCTTAGAGATCCCAATTTAACAGTCACATGAGCTGCACTAATGGCACAAAAACGAAGGAGGGAAACATGCACAGCAGACACAAATGTCCACAGTATACTGTTAGTTTTTATTTTAAGCTTTAAGTTGCCATTCTGCTCTGACACTGCGCACGTGCTTGTCATACAAGCCTCCTCCTGGTACCTTTGTGCCTTTAGCACAGTTTGTGCACTATGCACTAACAAGCCAGCAAACGAGCACTGTTGTAAGCTTGCTAAAGCTTACCACCCTGGCACAATGCCGTCCGCAGGCACTGCAGGAAATGGGTGATGTGGATGTGTTCTCAGTGATTTCAACAGGCCCAAACATGCTTGCCTATAATCACTGCAATGCTCTGGATCTTTTCATACAAAGCTAGAAAGGGCTACAGACTGAAACAGACTACTCTCGATTGCAGCAACAGTAGCAGCACTCTATATGGCGATGCAGATGGAGTGGAGTAACAGAGGAAAGGTAAATGTAGCAGCAGGTGGGTGGGCGAGATTACAGTGAAAGCTCATTAATTCAACCCCCATTAATTCGGAAATCCGGGTAATTATAACTGCCGGCTTGGTCCCGGCCAACACCCTAGTAAGTCTGTGGCTTTGTGCGCTCACTAATTAGAACATAACGAGACTTGTACCGATTAACTTGAAGAAGCTAACGAAGGGATCCTGCGTCCGGATACTACTGGTGCAGAAGAGAGAAGATGAATTTCGCTGCTCAAAACCTGAATTTTAATTCTACGCTACAGAGTTGCGCACACGCCTCTGACAACTGCAGGCGCAATGACGAATGGATGGCCCAGTCTCTGAGAATAGTCTGATCACGTAGTTTCGGTTTCGTTTTCCCGAGTTTTGCAGCAGCTCGCAGCGACGCCGGTTCCACCTCCAGCGTCAGCTAGCCAACCAACGTTTCGGGTGCTGACTGGCGCGTCGCTGGTATTTTGCACCCCCCTCTCTCTCCCCGCCTCGCCGCCGCTGAGCATTTCATTCACTTCTGTCCACGTGGTTCCATTCTTCCAACGCGCCAAAACTGTGCTAACCACGTGCAGGTCGCTCTTCATACGATGAAGCCTCCTCACAAGCAACGGTGCCGCTTTGATGGGTGTGACGGTATAGCAGTGAAGCGCCAGTGCATTGCACCGTTAAGGATGCCGGGAAGCCCCTGACAATTTTGGAGCAGTTGTGCTTCGACGTCGCCGGCAGTATGCACGCTATAAAGCATTGGTGGAAACATCGAAAAACAGTCAGTACTGCGCCATTCTTGTCTCAAAAAAAGGCATTCATTGCCCAGCCTGTCAGCAAATAAATTTCATCTGGTGGAAGCAGTTTGCTCGATGTCATTCAATAATAGAAAAACTTTCCTTGGACCTTGAAGTTTGAATTAACAAGCTTACCGTATTTTCCGGTGTACAAGACGCACCCTTGTATAAGACGCACCCGCCATATATGCAGGCTATCATTGAAAAAATTGGTATATAAGACGCACCCGTGTATAAGACGCACCCCAATTTACCCAGTTAGGCTAGTGAGGCTTAATTAAGCATGCTTATGCGACCATCGCAAAATGCACCGTACGTGGGAGAAGTTCTTAAGCAACGCTAAGTGATCGAAAAAGGCAACACTCACGCCATACCCGCCCACGTTTTAGCACAAAAGAAAAAAAAGCGAAAGAACTCTCTTTATGTCCACAACAATTTATTTTTACATAAAACCTTCAAAGTCTTCATCTTCGGATGCGCTATCGAAAAGGCAACGCGGCTGAAGCATTCTCTTTGCACTACGTACTTGCAAAGGGTGACTAAAAAAAACATCGGCTTCTCTTGGCTTGTCTTGACAATAGCGAGAAGCGCGACTGTCGCCATCTTTTGGCATTTCACATTACCTTTACTTGGGCTCTCCGAAACGGCCGCATGTTTAAGATCCCGGAAGTCGTCAACCCCGCCGTTTCATGATAAAGTTCACCTAAAAAAGTTGCGCACGGCGGTCCCCGTATTGAAGTATTAACCATGTTACAACCGCGTTATTGGTAGTAATATTTTTTCGGTGAAAAAAGCTTGAACATGAACCTGAGTAATTTCTGAACTCACAAAAAAAAGAAACGGAAAATTCGCATATAAGAGGCACCCTTGTATAGGACGCACCAGCAAGATTTTTGAAAAAAACCCGCGTCTTATACAACGGAAAATACGGTATACTGTAGTTAAGTTTGCTGGTACGTAGCTGGCGCTGCGTAGGGCTGATAAGAAACAACTGGGAGAGGCCTTTGTTTAGCAGCGGACCCAGCTGGGACAAAGGTGGCAGAGCCCTGCAGTCGGCTCACTGACCTGTCGCTGCTGCAGCAGCAGCTTGTAGCCTGTGAGGTAGTGGCGCTGCTGGTAGGCAGCCAGGAGCAGGTTGACCTCACGCATGATGTCCTGCCGGGCCCGGTCACCCAGCGAGTGCCGCTCGAAAGCCACCCAGAGGCCCCGCAACTCAGAGACCACCAGGGGACTGCCTTCCTTGCCATCTTCAGCCAGACCCACGTCTTCCACGCCTGCAAGATGCGCCCGAGGAACACAAACACCATCAGCACACAACTTCCAGTTTCATTCACGATTTTTAATTTCATTTTTTTTTTTCCCCACTGTACTCGTCGCTGTACCCCACACTAAGCCTGATTCGTGTTATTGCCTCCAAGCCCTTCGAGTGTTGCCATTGATATTACCCATGTTGCTTTGCATGAAGCACCTTGAGGGTGCTGTGCAGAAATTTTTTCCCACCACATCATCTATGCTCACTCCTTAAGTAGCTACTATAACATCTGAAAATATTGAACTGGAAGTATACGAAATACTTCCAGTTCAAGGGGCTGCATGCTGTAGTCTTTGTGGTCCCTGTTTTGTCTCCCAGTAACCGACCTGTAGGTCATACCTTCATCATGCTAATCAAACGGCTTGTCTCAAGGCATGCGTATGGATGCACGCACTTACATGCAAATGTATATTAGAAATAAGGAAGAAGAAGACACTGCTCTTTAACATAATCTTATTCAGCAACCTTGACATGCACTGGGGGAAAACAACAGCACTGGTCCAGTCATAGGGGACTGCGACTTTTGAGATGGGGTCGCTGACAACAAAAACAGTTTTCCTTAAGCCCATCACTCTCCGAGGCAGAGATCAAATGGCACAGGAATAAAATCTGCTGTGTACCCTTCACCTTCCATGCCATTCAAAACCCTGTTTAATCAAGCGCTAACGTTGTTTCATGACATTCATATACAAAGGGTGTTTAGTAAGTTTTGGAATTAGGAGATGTAATTGAAAGATGTTACATTCAAACGATGGGGTGGCCACAGCCGGTAAAGAACAGGGTGAAATGTAGATCAACGGGAGTGACTTTTGTCCTGCTATGCATGTGTGTGGCTGTGCCAGCGATGATAGTGGCAATGACGACGACATTCAAATGGAAGTTCAAAGCGCCCTCTTTCCCAAGAGAGCGCCAGTTCTTGAGTTAGTCCCGAAGCCATTTCTGCCACTAATGTACTACCTCTGCAGGCAACTGCAGAAGAATTAAGGTGTCAGACACTTTGTCGGCGTGGCCCTCAGCTTTTTCTTCATATTGGAAAATAGCCAAAGTCAATGCAGCAAGAAAGGTGGGTCAAAATATCCACCTTCATTCTTCTCAGATTGCACGAAGATACCAGTGCACCAGTGGCGTAAATGTGCTGCTGCTGGTGGGGACACAAAGATGTGCTCTAAAAATCTGAGGGCTCCAATTATACTTCTCTAAAACTTGCAACCCTTCAACGAAATCATCCTGCACGGCAACAAATTTTCCTGCAATGGCGATGCCATGACTGCATGACTGCTCTAGGCACTTCTTTACAGGCATGTGCAGCCCGCTGCAAAATCACTCATTTAAAAGCAGAATGGCATGAAAATGGTTCACCGCAAAGAAAAATCTTCAGCATTAAAAACAGCCAAAACTCCCTATGTGCAAAAATGGGCGAGTACAGAGCATGAGGAATCACTTCAAAGATGTCATTACGAAAAAATGCTTTTTAACTGGTCTTAGACCTATATTTCTTAAATTTAGTCCAATCCTAATGAAACTGCACCATCTTGCTCAGTTTTTTATACTGATTTCAACAATAAAATTACCTTCCTCATAAATTAGTCGGTTCCCAAGATAATTAATTTTAATTAGTCATTCATTAGTACCTCAGTGCAAAAAAAAACTGCTCAATAAAAAATAATTTTTAATATATGGCTACATAGTATGGTGAGTAAAGAGCGCAATAATCAAAACCTTTTTTCCATTTTACCCTCATTAGTAATTTTACAGCACTTGGAATATCAGTATTCAAGGTGTGAATGTAATGTATCGATAAACTTTGCGAAATTATAAATTTCTGAAGTGCGATTGAACAAATCTGCTCCGATTATTGCAAACACTGTGCCCTCAGCTTCCCTTAGCAAACAATATGACATCTCTATCTGTCCTAGATGTTGAGATATTGACATACTAAGACAGCCAGATGTGAAAATTTTCATGCCATTAAATTGTCTACTCCTGCATAAATTCAGTTCACACGATGATCTGAATTTAATATGGTCAAAATGCTGATTTCTTGAAGGAAAAAATTGGTACAGTTAGAAAATAATAGCTGTAGATTCCACAAATGTCATTTTTTGAAAATTGATTTTTTGGTCATTTATTGGTCTCAAAGGCCAGTGTCCCCCCTTAACATAGTTATCCATATCTCCCGCAGCTGGGGCTTCAACTTTCTGTTCCCAGATGAGCTAGAGGATCTGGTTCTTTCCCAAATCAAATCAACATACCTCCTTTGCAAAGCATGTGCCTGTTGGAAAGAGCCAACGAAGCAGAGTGAACTCGTTTAAACTGTGATGAGCACTAAATTCCTGGGGACTAATCAACTGTATTATGGTGGCTTACCGGATAGTGTGCTCAGGCTGCTATTGGACATAGTCTCCTCTGTGTCAGCAGACAGCCTCCCGTTGGCCAGTTTTCCCGCCGGTGCCGCACCCACAGGCGTCTCTTCCGATGCCCTGCTGCAGGCTGTTGGCACATGCTCCTTCTTAGGGACCACTTCTGCAGCAGCTTTCTTAAGGTGATGTAGCGCCATGGGTGCATCAAGCCTGCATGACAAAATTGGTAACCAAAATTTTGTGTCAAATTTTATATACCAAACTACAATTTGACATTTACTGAAGAGAGAAAAACTTGGCACCCTAGTTTAAATCACCGCAGTGATGTGATTGGCCGAGGTCACTTTGGAGCAGCATTTGGAGCAGCCAAAAGTGCGGTTGGTGCAAAGAAGCGAGAGTTTGGTGCAGATATATGCCGCATTTTCCTATGTTTGAGTCGCTTTTCTCTCTCTTTTTTTTTTTTAGATTTTACGTCACTGCAACTCATAACAGTGAAAAATGACATGCCGCCACGCACCATCTTTCGTGGTTCCTAGCAACTATGCTTGTAAAGAAAATCGATGAGTAAAAGAGAAAAATCGAGCTATTATACAGTTTTAGCAAAGCGCACTCCGCTACCGTGATCCGCTTCCATGGGGAATCTGGGTCCCAACTACGCCCATGCAACGAACTATGCAAAGTCAAAATTTTGCATTTCAAAGCTCGTTCAGCTGCTTTTCCCGTGTTGCAATGGTGTCACTGCGCACAACATCGTAACTGAAACCAAGGTAACTGCTTCAATGTCATCAAATACGCAAATGGCGTCTGTATTTGCTGCAATAGAAATGCGAGCGACACCATATTACAA
Source organism: Amblyomma mixtum (assembly GCF_055824585.1). Classification (NCBI taxonomy): domain Eukaryota; kingdom Metazoa; phylum Arthropoda; class Arachnida; order Ixodida; family Ixodidae; genus Amblyomma; species Amblyomma mixtum. Next base: position 294,952,087 of record NC_143013.1, on the reverse strand, counting down.
ATGTGCAGTGTGGAAAAGCCAACCCAATGGGCTTTCAAGTGCAAATTTTTGATGTTTGGTATTTTGAACCACATTGCCGATAAAGAAAATTTAAAAAAAAATTTTCACCTGTGATGTTGACGGCCATCAATTTCGCAATATAATCTTTCCCCAAAAAAATTTGTGTACAATCCACCTGAACAGACTGCACAAACCTAAATTATTTTTGAAAAACCTTTACTTTTCAAATAAAAATCTGTAAACTGTAAAAACGTGTACTGTCCCACTGCTAAGGTTTCTGTGCACTGTCTACAGTCCTTTAACTACACAATAATTGGCTTTTATCCCCTTTTTTCACGCGGACATGTCACACATGTGCACCTCTCCTCCTCTACCCTCTCCCGAGCTGCAGTGGTTGAAAACAAACTGCCAGCTTGTATTGCACATCCACAGCTAGTGTGTGCCGACAGGTGCAACAACTGCAAGCACACATCTGCCTCTTGACAAGCGTAGTTACCACCTCACAGATTTGGATCACGCCTACTGCACCAATGTCATGTGCATTTGGTTTCGACGAGTTTTCTCTACAGCAGACGAAATTTCATGCACTCCCCAGAGCGAGGCACAGTGGCATAAAAGACTGACAACATGTGGCTAAGCTCCAAGAGCAATAAATCGCGAGAAACCCGCGCTGACCTTGAAAATATTGTATGCAAGAGGTTATTAGCTAATCAAGTATGTTGCACTTTAGGTAATCGAAACAACATGGAAGGTCAGAACCAAATCGTAAATAAAGACACAGGCTTATTCTATGTTATGTTTGTGACTGAATCACAGTTGCCATCATGACTGCAACAAGTTTTATCTACTCGCTTGTCTTTCTCTTCAACTCCCACCCCATTTTTTTGTCAACAACAGGCTTCGCGTTTTTGCAGTCTGAAAACCAGCACAGCACGAAAATGCAGCACTAACCTGTCAGGATCTGTTTTGAGCATCGCTGGCCCTAGCTTTTGTATTTCCGCAATCTCTGCTGGAAGGTACGCCTCCACAGGGTAGGCCAGGCTGTTGAAAAAAAGGATGAAGAACAACGTTGGCACATTTGCTTTCCTCCCTTGCCTTACTCATCAATGCTCGAGTTTTCCCATGAAGTGAAGCGAATTCGGGCGCCAGAAAAAACTAGGACCTGTTCTCATCTGTGGACGCCTGGGTGAAGTGGAACTGCTGCGCCACTGCTGTTTCTCGCTTTTCCACACACTTCCTGGTCACAACGTCATCGCTCGCGGCATACAGATATGATCAGAAAAGAGCATAAATCAATGCTGTCTATGTACCATGACTGTATGCAGGCTTGAGTACGCTAAACATGGGCACATTCCCACTTTTAGTTCAGCTTATTGAAACACACATGCAACGATAAGCCCAGCCTATTAGCGCCATCTGGTTGGGAGGACGAGAACCACTACTGTGAACAAACCGACGCTCCTCTTAAGCCTACAAGGGGCAGAACGTCGCTCTAAATCAAAAATAAAGCACATTTATCATTTGCGCACTTTCTTAAAGGTGAGGTGAGACGAAGCGAAAGACCAGTGCCCCATTTATGGACAAAAATTATTTTCGGACTACAAAAAAAATTTAAGAAAAAAGGATCCCTGCTCGTGCCACAGGCTTATGCCCCTCCCTCCCTATTTATGAACAAAAATTAAGGTGGCAGATTAAAAGGAATGAAAAATAATAGCGCACAGCCCGCACCGCTTAGAGCACAACGAGCTCCTATTTATGGACAGTGAACGCACTGGAAAAGGCAGCAACAATGAGGAATTCAGTCCGAAGTGACCTGCAGAATCTTTCCGGCGGCAGAAATCGGACCTGGACCGACTGGCCTCGCCGTGCCGCTTTCCACCCTGGTTAGCGTCAAAAGCGGCTGAATTTGCTTCGCTTGCAGGATTTTTGGACAAGTATGACCGGGCCCTGAGGCACAAGCAGGAATCTGGCAAGCTCAATTTGTTGACGAAAAGACAGGGAAAAAAACTCACTTATTCTTGAGGTAGACGGGCAGAGCCGCAGACGGGAGGCTTGTGGGCAGCTGCTCCATGAGGTGCGGCTGGATTAATTTGCCTGCCACCCGCTCCTTGAGCAGTATGGGGCTCCATGGCTTGAAGGCTGAGGTCCTAGCAAACTGGCCATGCTGGTACAGGAAGGCTGGGTCCGGGCCCACAGTCATGAAGCCGCTCACCTCTGCATCGACTGGCAGAGCAGCACGCGCCGCCTTTTTCTTGCTCAGTACGTCGACGTGTAGCGGACTCTGCGTTGGTAACAAAAAAAGAAACTGTAGTGAGCTGGTGAGCAAAAGGTCATCTCCAGCGCTGCAGTACGGCAGACACAACAAACAGGTTTCAGTAACATAACTGTGCATGAGTGGCAGGCTGTGGAAACCGCATGCATGGGAAAGTCTGTTTTTGTTTTGTTTTGCGAAAGCAACACTTCCATATCGAAAGATTCATATGTTTTAAATTTTCCTGCAGAGTTTCTTTCGGCGAGGAGCTTTCGATTACTGCAACGAAAATATAGTCCATAAGAGTCTGTAGAATGCCCCTCCCGGAGGCACTATAAAGGTAAAACATTTTGAACGCCTCTGGGAAATGCCAAAGAGACAGCTAGTTTGTCTTCTTATACATTGTCCCTGTCAGCAGTAGAATAGTCTGTAGGTACACACAAGCCGATCATGCTGCAGTCGCTTCACTTCCACGGCACATAACAACGATGACATAGCTACATTGGGGGCACATACAGACAATTTTCGGCTGCCAATAACGATAATGACAGTGATGCCACTACTATTATTGCAGCTACTACCACCACCACCACTGCTACTGCTACTACTTCCAATAATAATAATAATAATAATAATAATAATAATAATAATAATAATAATAATAATAAAGGTCAACACAGCTCAACGTCCGAGCAAAGGGGGTCATATTTTTTTTTTTTTTTTTTTTTGGGGGGGGGGGGGGGTAAGGAAAGGCCGTTCCACTCCACTCTCCCCCACCGCTATTCGACGCACCGGGGAACGAAGCCGCGCGCACAACCACAGCGCCCTCACGACAGCGCACAGGTGCCGCGCGATACGTCACAGCCGTTCTCCTCCGTCTCACCTGAAAGGGACGACAGGGAAATCAATCCAATATGCTCCACGGTCGAACGCGCACTGCGCAAGCCAAACTTCCCCTCCCACCTGAAGCCCTTTCCCCACGAACAGAGGCACCGCCTCCCGAGAACCACGGCGTCGTGATTTATGGACACCGCACTGCGAATGCGCGAAGCGCGCAGAGCGGAGAGGGAGTCCCTCCGGCCAGCTCTTCCGTCCGTTGAATCCCCACCTCCTCCGGGGCAGTGCGCGAGGTGTCGGATGCCGCCGGCGAGTCAACTCATCGACAGCGGTGGGCGCGTGCAGGTGTGCGCGGACCGAGGGACGGCGCGCGCAGATTCACCGAAACGCGAGCGGCGGGCTCCTTTCCCGCGGGAGAGGATGGCACCTGTCGTTCTCACACAACAACAACACATGTGCAGGAAACGAAGGTGGCGTGATGCGACGACCGACGCGCCGTAAGCGAACGCCGTGGCATTGAACGTAATACACACGCGAGGTGTAGTGGGGGAGTGACGCGATGCCGCAAAGCGGTCCTCTTCCCGCTGTCCGGAGCGCTAGCTCCCGTTGCAAGGACAGGGGATACCTGAACGGAATCACCAGATGAGGCGAGCCAATGGAACGCGCCGTCGCGAGCGCGAGATGCGGCGGCACGTAGCGCGGAAGACACCGATGCTTGTTGGTGCCGCGACGACAAAGCCGTTTTGAAAAGCGAACCATGGCGCTGCTGGTGCATGTACTGCTGCTAACGGCGAGTGTAATTCGAAAAGCGTCCCAAATCCCAAGTGTGGCCCTAAATTTACCCAAGGAGCGATAATACGGGACACGCGCATTCAATGAAAGGCGGCAGGAGACGTCACGAAACAGCCCCTTGCAGCAAGCAGAGTTATCGGTGTTCTTCACGAGATGTCGCCACAGTCGGCTCGCATAAGCGGATAAATTAGTAGCGAAAGTTATGGAAAAAAGCGATTGGAAGATTGGGGGCTCAAAAGCAGAGACGTTACATAAGGTTAGAAGTGTAGGATTTCAGCATTCAAATAAAATGGCGAATTTACAGACTGATTTATTACACCCTAGGATAAATATAAGGGTAAAAATCCGAGCACCCGTTTCAAAAGGGACGCTCTTCCATCCATATATCCATCCGTCCGACCATCCGTCTCCATCCATCCATCCAAACGTTTCAACGTATCATCATAAAACGTTGACAATAGGGCCATTTCTTTAACCTACACCAGCTACACCAGTGTAGCAAACGTCCAATACCTCCAATGAAGCTTTGTTACACTGGTGTAGCTGGTGTAGGTTAAAGAAATGACCCTATTGTGAATGATGATGCGCATTCTGCGCAACCTAAACTGAGCAGACTCGAGCAGCCTACTAAATGTATGTAGTTTGTAGGTTTGGCTCAAAAATCGCAACCCAGCTCTTTCCCTCTCTGCACAAAACGTGGCAGAAACGCTTTTCGGTCACGGCCGGTTCTGCAAATGCACATGGACTGTTTCGTCCGAGACAGCAACGCAGAACGCGAATACGCCACACAGGCGACACCAACGTTGGGCGACACAACCGGAGTCCTGGTTTGGTTTATGGGGTTTAACGACCCAAAGCGACTCAGGCTATGGGGACGCCGTAGTGAAGGGCTCCGGAAATTTCGACCACCTGGGGTTCTTTACCGCGTACTGACATCGCACAATACACGGGCCTCTAGAATTTCGCCTCCATCGAAATGCGACCGCCGCGGCCGGGATCGAACCCGCGTCTTTCGGGTGGGCAGCCGAGCACCATAACCACCGAGCCACCGCGGCGGCGTCAACCGCGGTCCTGTACGTGGTACAGCAAGACCCACGTGGGGCACAGCAACGCCTCGGCCATTTCGTGCATGTCTGTCCGGCCTGGTAAACAAAGGAGAGGGGTATATCAAAATAACGAAGCAAGAGAGCCCGACGGAGAATAGCCCGGGCGAAGAACACAAAATGCAACCGCGCTCCTCCACCCCGCGGACCCAGCTGTGCGCGGCGGCTGCGACGCCACGGATACCACAACCGCCGCAGCGCACACAATGTACGCAGCGGCACGCATTCTTGAGACCGCATCCGCAAACTGGCGAGGAAATAAGCACGCCCGGGCGCGTGTTTTTTTTTCAGCGCAAGCCCAGCCAGGCCACTGCTCATTGGCTCGCTGAACTGTGCACGTCACTTCCGCTCCGATTAGTACGCAAGCATTAAAAGTAAATGGCTGTTCTAAAGAACTATCTACGGAAACGTTTCATATGCATGTAAAATATAATGAATCTTTGAGAAACTAGATTTGAACGTTTAGTTTGGTCACGTGACTAGACTGCAATCACGTGACATGACGTCACTTTTGTCAACAGTCAAAATGGCCGCTTTAAAGGTCGTTGCGGCTGGTCGCGGTGTCTTCGGGCAGTTGTAAGCAAGTGATTCCAAGACCAGTGCAAGCCGCCTAGTTGGATCCAGGATACTTGCCCCTGAATGGTTAAAGTGCGCCGATTCCAAGGTGCTATGTAAGCCGCGCGGTTGGATGCTAGATATGCGTATTGCATTGGTTTTCAAACCGACGTAGGACCTATGCGGTGGCGATGTCACGAAGCGTTTGCGGCCGTGTTGCAAGCGTTTCTAATTCCTGTGAGGATCACCACGGACAGCGACGATCAACAGCTGCTCACCTTAGAGAAAGGAGGCTGCTCATGGTGAATTTCCTGTGCGTGCATAAGCTACACAGCACAGTGACAGTGTCCGAGAAGTGAAAGTGGTTGCGGTCGGAGCTAGTGCTTCTCCGCCGAGGCAGAGAAATACGCACGTGCGAAGGCTCTCTACGCACGCAGTGTTTTCCGAGTGCTGAAATGAACTTGGCGTTGTGCAGCTAATCGTACTGGTTACAGTGATCGCGACCGAAGCGAGCGTTGTTATACGCATCTCTTTTGCAATGACTGTCAGCAGGGAGGAAGCCTGTTTACATATTACAGTGACAACTACTGTGCACTGCTAGGGAAACGCTCGTCCCATCCTGTCTCTTCTCTCCTGATCGTCCTTTTTGCGCCTTCCCTTCGCCAGTATTTTTTTTTCTATCAAAAATGCAAAACCACTGCTGTGTGCTATTTTGAATCGCTCACTAATAATTTAAAATATATAACCTTGCTATTTGAAAAATGTGATTTTGTAATTTTGACGGTTGTTAGCAGCTTGTACTGCAGCCTGGCTTGTTCCACTCAGTGTGTTAGGCCCGATAGAGGATTCGTGTGCACAGTGTGCAAGTTAGCCTGAATGCCACTACTGTGCGCATATATTTATTTATTTGGAACACTGCCAGCCTCTGGCTAAAACTTTAGCAGAGGGGCATTACATGTATCATAGTAAAGGATAGCATTTCTAAAAGCGGCTGTGCAAACGACATATTTATACGCCGTGATATTGCTTGAAATAGAGGAAAGTTCTCGATGACCACATTATGCATAATAGAGCATTTTATTGGTTTGCCCAAGTGAACGAGTCAGTAGGCACTATATTAGATCAATTTATTTTGATATTTATTATACCTCAACGGTCCTAAGTAGCAATACCTGAGCGGTGAACTTTGACATGATGAGGCAAGTAGGAGCTTGATGAGTTCGCAATGTACTAATAAGGGAATAATTACTCATTAGTATCCAAGCGCAGCCATGCAGCTGCAAAGAAAAGCTTTGTAGCTCTTTTTGTAGCCGTATGGCCGTGCTTGGGTGGATGCCAATGAGTAATGACTACCTTATTAGAAATCATTTCAACTTTGAGGGAGTCGCCTAAAATATTTGACTAACACCGCTCCCATTTCGAGCTCACCCGATCATATGCTAGCCATACAGTTCGCGCACTTGGTAGGGCAACTGCCCCGGTGAGGCAGTATTCCCGGGTTCGAACCCTAGACTAGGGTAACTTTTCCTCTAACTACAAAGTTTCTGTGGAACCTGAGTAGCTTTCTTTTGTAGCCGTATGGCTACGGTTGGGTGGGTGATAATGAACAATTACTTCCTTATTGCAAACGTTCTCCACACTGGAGGATTCCTCAAAAATATTGGACTTGCATTGTCATTAACTGCATGGATTTCTACAGTGACCAGTTCGAAGGACAAGAGGTTAGCAAGCATAGCCTTGCGAGATGGAAGACCATTCTAGCCTTTCGTGGCAAAAACAAAATTGAATCTTGAAATGCAATGGCATAAGTTAAGGGAGGGACAGTGCTTGTGCAGCTAGTGCAGAAGGAACCATGCGCAGGAAAAGATTAGTTGGTTATGTGACAGTAAAGAGCGAAAAAACCTGCTGTTTCTGCATGAGACGAAGAAATTAGAAGATTCATCTTTAGTGCTGTGACGCTGGAGCTTCTACAATAGTCTGGGAGAATAAAACAAGCAGCTCAGTTCTGAATTCATCCCAGGATCTGAGAAGAATTAGATTTATGCCATGTGGCATAACAATATTCTGCTGATGCCGCACAGGAGTTTTGAATGCAAGCAACATGGAAGACGGTGACAAGGACATGCTATGGTGTAAATATCCTGGGCTGTGGGTAGTTGTATAAGTTGTATAAGGTAGTTGTATCAGGAATTGCTCCAAAGCGACCTAAACAGGATTGAAAGCTGGTGTTCCACATGGCTAATGACGCTCAATGTAACAAAATGCAAATACATGCAGGTATCACGCAAGTGCACTAATATCGACTACACGTATTCACTCAGTTCAACCATCCTCACTAAAGCCGAATCATACTGGTATCTTGGAATCCATATCACGAGCAACCTCACTTGGTCCGAGCACATCACGAAGATTGCTGCTGATGCATCGAAAACACTCGGCTTTATCAGACGTCACCTCAGTTTCTCCCCTTCTTCCATTCGCAGCCAAGCCTACAAAACTTTCATCCGTAGGAAACTTGAATTTGCATCCCCAATATGGAACCTACATCAAGCCTACTTAACAGCCAGCCTAGAAGCCGTCCAAAACCGTGCAGCCCGCTTTATTTCCTCCAACTATGACACCCGCTCTAGCATTACCAAAATAAAATTATCTGCCAACATCGAGCCTCTCGCGCATAGGCGTAAAATTGCCCGTTTATCATTATTGCATAAATTGTACTATTGTTTTCCCTCACTTCGAGACTCCCTTCTGCTCCCTCCCCTCCGAACATCACGCCGTCTTTTCAACTCCATGAGCATCCTAAGACTCCATGGCTCCTCAAACGCATTTAACAAGTCATTTCTGCCTCTTGCCATTGAAGAATGGAATTCACTACTCGAATGTATTGTCACTGAACGCGATGCTCTTAAATTCCACCAATTGCTGTCATTTCACTTGAAATCCCAATGTGGGTAACTGTTGCCTTTGCGTTTTATTTTGATGTTATGATTGTTTGATCTACTACTGCACCTGTCTGCCTGATTTATAAACGTGTATTTCTTTTTTTCTCTTCCCCAAGCAACGAATGTTTCACTGTATTCTTTTTGATCACTGTTTTTTTTTACTGTTTCACTGTATATTTTTTTTTACCTAATAATGTCATTACTTGTTTCGATGTTGCCCCCCCCCCCCCCCTATGTTATACCCCTCCAGGGGTCTTTAAGGGTCAATAAATGATGATGATGATGATGGATTGTTAGGTGAGATCATGTTACATTGTCAGCCAGTTCGGGTATCCACCGAGAGATGTGACAGTTACTACGTCATTTCCTTTCCTCAAAAACCAATTTTTTTTTTTCAGTATGCAGTGAATATGCCTTTCTCAGTAAGGCCTTAAGTAGGCAAGATGTAGTTATCCTGAAAGTAAAAAAACGTTAGTGCATTCTTAATAACATTAGCAAACAGGCTAGTCGAGAGCATCCGAAATATTGTTCTGAGAACTGAAATACTGTTATTGATTGCAGAGGGCAGACTCCATAGTCGTCAATGAAGGCACGTTAGGAAACACTGAAAGGAAGCTCATATTGTATTTAATAAAACCTCGGGCCCAAGGGCAATGCCTTGGGAACACCCGAGATTACAGGAAAAAAGCAGGACGCGTAAGAATTCGTATGGGAATTCTGTTGACGGCTGGCTGTTAAAGCTTGGAATCAGTTTAGAGCAACTGGATCCAAGTTATAGCATGAGAAATTACGCCTAATTTATATAAATGAGGGATTTTATCACACGCTCTTTCAAAGCCCAGAAAAAAAAGCATTAAGGGGGATGTTGCCGTTGAGGGAGAATGAGAGCAAGTTGGCTATCGCAGGAATGCTTTCTAAAGCCTTGCCAATTTGGATGAAACAACTTAATTGGCCATAACATTATAGCACCACAAGAGTATAAATTATGTTTACAATTGGGCGCACATGCCAACGGCACAAATTGGGTCATAGGTGCTGGGTGATGATTGGCAAGACACATACAGGGGCTAAGCTATGATGAGATAGGAGGCTATCTTCATGGCATGCACAAGATATATGTGCACACTGTGTCCTGTCCAGCTGTTGCATTCTCCAAGATTCACAGGGCTTAAGTGTGCTGTCGGGTAAACTGCTGGAAAGACAGCATGTCGACGATGTACTAAGGATGAGAATGACAACAAGAATGGCTACTGGGTGCGGTGGTGGTGATGTTCTTTCCTGTCGTCTTTGTTCTTTGTAGTTTCACTAGCTCCACAGGCCTTGTTTTCCTATCCGCTGTTTCAAAGTGGTGTCAGGTAAAGCCAATTGTTACTCTACAACCACCAAACTGCTGTGCCATACTTTAATCAGCTTTCATAATTTGCAATGGCAAATTTACTTCATAAGTCGTCTAGGCAAATAACACAGCTGAATAACTTGTGTCATCATCAGGACTAAAAATAACTATAATTTCATTTATACAGTCATGCCTCGTTAATACAGACCCCATTATGGATTCAAATTATGGACTATTTCTGGGGGCAAAACTTTTTCAATGCACTCACACCTCAATAACATGAAAACTCGCTCATAACACAGTGGACAGAGTGAAAATAAATACAGCTCTTTGTCGCATAATTGTGCAAAGTGCAAAGACTGTTAAGACTTCTTGAATTTGAGTAGATAAGTCAAGCACAGCCTGAATCATATGCTTTTTTTACACACCGTAATTGCCATCATACTGCTTGTCGCACTGTGTGCAGAGAGTTTTGTGTTAACCCATGAACTGCCAGGCCCAGCGACTCCTCCTGCTCAAACACTTTCTGGATGCCAAAGCACTTCTTTTTCTGGTGTCAAAAGCATTGTCAGTGCTCGGCGACTCACATCCTGGCTCAGATTACTCATTGCACAAAATAAATTAAGCTGCTTAACAATAAAGAACAGAGTCGCAAGCTTACATTATAGGCTCACAGATGCCTCTCCGCAGCCCACAATGCTATAGCACTTTTTAAACGGAGTGCACCATGTCACAACCTAAACCGAGAACTACTCCTCTGGCTCAGCCCACCATCATGCAGAGAAGTTTGTGTTGTCACCAATTCTTCATGCAAATATTTTTGCAGACATAGGTCCACACAGCAGGCAGGAAATAAAAAAAAACGACGCTCCACAAGAGACCACTGCACTACACACCGATGTTTTCGCACGTCGTAACCCGAGCATCCATAATCACAAAATGTACTGCATGAAGCAGCAACACGCCGAAGAATGGTGACGCTGTTGTTGTCGCGGAAGAAAACAGTTCGACGGCCGCGCAGCCAGGATCGCGTCACGTCGCACACACAGCAGTTTCGAAGCACAGTACCTACACGAAGCGCGATCAAAATCGGTGATGGATACGTAACAGAAACAACGTCGTATAACAACGCTCGCTTCGGTTGCAATCACTGCAACCAGTACGACTAGCTGCAGAACGCCAAGTTCATTTCAGCATTCGGAAAACACTGCGTGCGTAGTGAGCCTTCGCACGAGCGCACTTCTCTGCCTCGGCGGAGAAGCACTAGCTCCGACCGCAATCACTTTCACTTCTCGGACACTGTCACTGTGCTGTGTAGCTTATGCACGCACAGGAAATTCACCATGAGCAGCCTCCTTTCTCTAAGGTGAGCAGCTGTTGATCGTCGCTGTCCGTGGTGATCCTCACAGGAATTAGAAACGCTTGCAACACGGCCGCAAACGCTTCGTGACATCGCCACTGCGTAGGTCCTACGTCGGTTTGAAGATACGCATATCTAGCATCTAACCGCGCGGCTTACATAGCACTTTGGAATCGACGCACTTTAACCATTCAGAGGCAAGTATCCTGGATTCAACTAGGCGGCTTGCACTAGCCTTGAAACTACTTGCTTACAACTGCCCGAAAACCACGCCGAAAACACCGAGACACCGAGCGGCCATTTTGACTGTTGACAAAAAGAGACATTTTTTTTTCCTTCCTCCATGAAGAGACGTCATATCACGTGATCGCACTCTTGGGCGTCGTCTGCTCGGTGTGCGCCTAGTCACGTGACCAAACTAAACGTTGAAATCTAGTTTCTCAAAGATTTATTATATTTTGTATGCATACGAAACGTTTGTGTAGATAGTTTTGTAGAACAGCCATTTACTTTTAATGCTTTCGTACTGATCGGAGCGGAAGTGACGTACACAGTACAGCGAGCCAATGAGCAGTGGCCTGGCTGGGCTTGCGCTGAAAAATAAACACGCCGCCCGGGCAGCCTCAAGGGGGGGCGTAGTGGGCACGGCGCAGCAGCCTCGGCCCAAACAGCAACGCCGTAAATCTGGGCCCCGCCGCTTCGAAGCTCGCAACAGCACGAGCGCGCGAGATACAAAGGAAAAGGCACGAAGGAGAGCGTCCAAGGCGGCGTCGGGAAGGTCTCAAAAGAGAGGGAGGCCGCGCAACCGAGGAAGGCTGTCATCATAACTCGCCTCCAGCCATGACGGAGAGCCGGCGAGTCGCGTCCACAGCTTGCCCTTCTCAGTCTCCGCAGCGCCACTGCGAACGCCAACGCCGCGTTCACTGCTGGTACGCTTCTTGCTTCCTTCTTTTTTTTATTTCTCTGTTGCTGGTGTGAGCTCACTACTTTGGCCTGCACTAGCGCGTGGAGTGCACTTCAAGCGCACCGCATCCGGCGCCATCTGGTTTCGGCGAGGGTTCTTGTTTTTTGGTATTTCTTTAAAGGGGAATGGGACTAAGAGAAAGGGGACGGCGTAAAAGAACAAACGGCGTAAAAAGTTACAGGGGAATATTTTTTTATACCCCCTTTCATTCCTGCATCCGCTGAAGCCGTACGCTCCCCTTGTACGGTCCCGTCATTCAGTCCGCAGCGCCACAAGGGACGACAGCAAGACGCCCGAAGAACCATAACCGATTGGGGGTAGCTTCGCCGGCACACACACGCTCGCCCTCCGCACGGTGTTGTTGCCCTCACCCGACCGGAGTCGCCCCTCCCCTTCACGATGCAAACTCTGCCGAACACTGCCAATGAATATACGGGTCGAAGATGCTAATATCAAGAGGGTAAAAAAAAAAGAAAGGACTGTTTTTCTAGCACCTCGGCCCGAACCTAACGCAAGATCTGTAAGAGACAATAAAGAATAAAAAAATCGGCAGTCGTGGTGAGGAAGGGGAGACGGTGATCTTTGTAAGCGCACCGCGTCTCCACCCCGCCTTTCGAACTGCTCCTTCCCGACATAGGAAGAGCCACGTCGAACACAACGCGGCTCCGTTGTTCGCGCGTGCTATCGGAAGAACGTAAGAGCTAAGCGTCCGCTCTCCCTTGTGGGGTCAACCTCCCAGCCCTCGTGACAACGAACCCGGGTTGCGAGGAAGTCCGATATATGCGGCCGCGTTGAAAAACAAAGGGAAAAGAACCGACGGCAAAGAAGTAACCCGCTCCGCGCGGAGCCGACGAAACCCCCCCCCCCCCCCCCCCCCCCCTTCCTACTTGTAACCACCTCCCTCCAGAGGCTCAGCTTGGGACAGGACACAGAAGACACATAAGCCTACAGTACTCGGGCCACCCACGATTGATTTATTATTCGCACTTGCCTGTCTTAATACAAGAACAGCCTTTGTCGAAAGTAAAGGCACCCCCAAAAGTGGTACGGCTCTTAGAAGTCGCGAGGGGTCAGTATAGGAGTTCCTCTCATCGGCAAGGGAAATGGAAATCTGGCGCTACATAATGAGTCACAAAGCACCGGCCAGAAGCAAGACCCCTGGACTCTACACTTCTTGCACAGTCTGTACATCCGCAGTTAGTACTGTTCAACTATGCAAAGAAACAACCCAACGCTGGCACAGATGTTGATTCTGTTCCCGCTAGGCGGCGCTGCCGCGGTTTCAAGGCCAGCAAAGATCCACGCCGGCACGCACTCCTTCAGAGCCCCAGCCTGTACAACTCGGATCGGATCGCGACGGGCAAAAGGAAGGGAGTGAACACCATGCGGCAGCAAAGCCGCGAGGTCCGTTTCTTTTTTCCTTCCTTTCATTGCCATTTTTGTTTTCTTCTCCCTCCATTCCAGCCACTCTCCGCTCTCCCCACCCGTCTCTTGACACTGACAGCCTCTCGCCACGGTTCGCACGAGGCCTCCTCTCGGGCGAGCCGAAACAAAACAAACAAAGCAGACGCGGCGCAGAGCACACACAACTCCGCCCGCATTTTCACTCCCTCGCGCGAAGGCAACTCTTTTGTTTCTACTTTTTTATTGTCGCACTGCGTTAGGTACAAACCAAACTTGCACCCCCCCCCCCCCCCCTCTATTTTGTTTTGCTGTGCCTCAAAAAAGAAACAAGAGGAAAGGGTGGACAAAAAAAGATGCAACGCAAAACACACACAGCTGGCGATGGAGAATATTAACAATAATAATAAAAAAGCCGAGTCTTTCGTGCACAACAAAAGGATTTCGAGAAAGGAGGGAGCGGCTCTCCCGATATTACGACGCCAAACTGCCACCGATCGACCGGAGAGATTAAAGGGGTGAGCCAGGGGCAAAAGTATACATGAAAAATGAAAACCAATAACAATCAAGCGTTGTGCGCGTATGTAAGAAGCAAAATGCATATATATATATATATATATATATATATATATATATATATATATATATATATATATATATATATATATATATGGGGAGAGAGAGAAAAGAACAATGAGCAAGGTGAATGGCTGGTAAAAAACGGTCAGGTAAACCGCATCCCTTTATCCCCCCAACTTGCGGCCCTGCCATTTCCCCTCACCGGTCTGGAAACAAAAAAATAAAAGGGGGGGGGGGGGGGGGGGGGGTAGAGCGCGTTTAGTTGGTCAGACAAAAACGGCAGGGGTAAGAGGACAGTGAATGCACCGGGAAGAAACACTACACACACGCGCAGTACGTAGGATTTAATAACCGCTCCAGCCAGGGAGCCTCCAAAGAAAACAAGCACAAGGAAGCACCACTCGCAGGGGGCTGACTCCAAGCGACCCTTTGGTTTCGTTTCGCATCTTCCACCCGCCCTCTCCGGTCTTCAGTCGCTCAGATATTAATCGTGAGCCCGGGAAGCACCGCACTAGACGGAGGAAGGGAAGAAGAGATGGACAAAGAAGCAGGGCATAAATAACCTGACCTCCGAACCCCGGTCTCCCCCACCGTACTTAAAAGATTACATCGAAAGCAGATTGTATATGGAGCGACGTGCAGAAAGTAGAAGAAAAGACAGAGCCCAGCGCGTGAGCCGGTACACGAGCTTCACCAGAAGGACGAACATAAGAAGAAAGAGGGAGGGAAGGGGTGGAGAGGGTGTTCGTGCACAGCGCCAGCACGTATCTTCTCTCGAGGATAAAACAACGACGTCTGAACAGGGGTGTTATTTACACGCCTAATAAGAGGAAGCGAGAGGCAAACGCAGATATGAGCCAGAGCTTGATTCGCGTAAGAATCGAGCAGCCGATGCTCTCGAACGCAAGGGAGGTCGCCAGTTCACGTGAAGCATACCCGAGCAAAAGCGGAAACAGAGAGAGGGAGAGCGTATTCCGAGAAGTTCGGCGGCCACAGTGTGCTCACAATCAGCGAGTGAAGGAGAGAAGGCGCCTTTTTAATGAAACAGAAGAGAGGACGACGGTTTCTATGATGGCGCTTCGCCACGAGTACAATGCAATCATCGCCCTTTTACCCCCTATTACTGTGCAATGCCTACGCTAGGACGACTCCGTTGTACCAGACTTCAAAAGCAAACCGCTGTGACATCAAGAGAGTCCTTTACGCCCGGATCCCTGAGGCTGAGGTACGCCCGCATTCACTTCCAAACGGTCTGCTTTCTTTTTTTTTCGGTCTTGTTTGGTCGCTCGCTCGGATCAAGTGACGGGGTGGAAAACAAATATCTCATTTACAAGTCCAATTTTCTCGATAATAAAGGAGTCCTTCGCTCCAGAATGACCTTTAAAATAGACAGAAAGAACCGTCGAATCGCTTTTTTTTTTTCCCCTGAGAGCAAAAGGGGGACGCAGTTGCCCTCAGATTCACATCAAAAACACGTACACCCTTCGTCAAAAGTTTAGAGGCCAGGCGGTTCGCTTCCGAGCCACACCATGTGGTTCGCAAAGCATCCCCAGCATTCCAAATACCCTGAAGGTAAGCAGATTTTTTATCAACCTGCACCCTCCAACGGGTAGGACTCTCAAGAATGCAACAGAAGCCGCACTACACTGCTCAGAAGCAAACCCTCTGGACTCTACAAACTTTTGGCAAACGCTGCACCTAGGGTGCAATCTCGGCACTTTCAGTAGACCTCGGTTCGAGCCCTAAACGCCGTAGCCGTCGGCCTATCCGAAAATTCAACAATATCTTCGTGAGGACTAGTCGGCTAAGCATCATTGTAAGAGGCAGAGCAAAGGAAACCAGGACGAAAGGGAAGACACATATACCGCAGGACTAGTGCTGAACTACCAATTGAATTTTATTGAAGGGGCAGGCCACATTTCATACAACAGCCGGCCCCTTCAATAAAATTCACTTGGTAGTTCAGCGCTAGTCCTGAGGTATATGTGTCTTCCCTTTCGTCCTGGTTTCCTTTGCGCTGCCTCTTACAATGATATCTGAAAATGCACGCGGCGCCCACGGATATGGAAATCGCCCGCTCGGCAACGGGCGCTCGCGCGCAGACCAACCTGCCAGTGGCTCAATCAATCGGCGCCGCCGATAGAAGACAATCGAAGAAGGAATGCGAACTGCCCCCGCGTCCTATCTTCCCCCGACGCGGCTCTCGAGCCCAATTCTCGCTGAGGTCGTATCTTGCTCTTCTCACCTCTACGCCGGGCAGATAACGAGGTGACGAGGACAGGAAGAGGGGGCGACCGCGGAGATTACGTGACCGCAGACCATGCGCCACGGCTGCCTTCAGCCGTTACGCCCGCGCATCCGGAGACTGACGGGGCGGTTTTTCTGACCCGCCAATTTGGTCGGCGCAGCTAAGCCGCGCGCTCTGAATCACAAAAATCCCCCGCGGCAGCATGGGACACCTTTGGGCGTGCGCTTATAGTTTATAGGGGTTTAACGTCCCAAAGCAACTCAGGCTATGAGGGGCGCCGTAGTGAAGGGTTCCGGAAATTTAGACCACGTGGGGTTCTTTAACGTGCACTGACATCGCACAGTACACGGGCCACTAGAATTTTGCCTCCATTGAAATTCGGCCGCCGCGGCCGGGATCGAACCCGCCTCTTTCCGGTCAGCAGCCGAGCGCCACAACCACCGAGCCACCGTGGCTGCTCAGGGCGTACGTTCGTCACTGCCAGCGATGCTGCGTTGAAGTAGTTGAAGAAACGAAGGAGAGGGAAGTCCTAGACTTCCCATGCAACACTCCGAATAATAATAATAATAACAACAATAATAATAACCGAATTCCGTATAGTTCGAATAAATTTTAGGCTCCCTCCGAGTTCTAATTGCCAAGTGTCAACTGAGCCAGAAGTGGATGTCACGGGTGTGTTTGTTTCTTCTCGGTTTCGATTATCATTTTCACCGGAGCTCGAAACACACACACACACACACACACACACACACACACACACACACACACACACACACACACACACACACACACACACACACACACACACACACACACACACACACACACACACTAATCTAGTCCCTCCCCTGTAACGTAAAGCGACGGCTAGTATAGGAGAGGGGGGCGCAGCCGTCCGTGTCGCCGCCCCGCACGTGAGCGCACGCTCGGCGGCGGCGACGCGACCACCGCCGCCTCGCTCGTCCATCGGTCGCGCATGGCAGCCCGTGCGGCGCGACGCCTCGCGCCAACCGCGGTGGAGGGGGTGAGGCGCCGTCCGCGTGCGCGCGTACTGAACAGCTGCGCCGAGGACGAACGCCTTGCCGCGTTCATTAACGGCGTTCGTGATGGAGCGGTGTGTACGCACGTTACTACGCGTTATCCCCACACACACTACGCCAAGGGCGGGCCCAGCAGAGAGCGGACGCGACACGCAGTTGAGCAGGTGTTGGTAGTATCCCGTTTCCACCCGTCTAAACCAGTGACTTCCCTACCTAAAGGGGCACTTTTCGATTTCAACCGAAAAAGAAAAGAAGAAAGTACGCTGAAGCCAACACGCAGACCATGTGTTTGCCTCGCCCTCTCGCTCAACATATGGCTAAGCAACCCACTAATTACACGGCAATCCGCCTTTTAGAAATTCAACTTCCGCTTCTCTTTTCATTGGCGACATAGTATTTACTTCTGCAAACACCACTTTCTGACCACTAATGAACGACCATTTGTGTTTCAATTACTGGCAAATCGAACACTACCGCCGACAAAAAAGGCAAGATAAAAAACGTGTTCCTTTTGACGGCACCGGTATACTATAGTATATCACCGGGGAGAGGGGAAAAACGCGAACTGCGCTCTCACAACACTCCTCCCCTCCCCTCCCCCTCCAAAAAAAAACGCAAATTTTCACAAAATAAAACATGCAAGTCTATAAAAAGGAAGCCCCGTTCCAACGACCGAACACACCGGCCAACCGCCCCCCTTAGGCATTTTTTTTTTTTCATTTCCTTCCCCAAAACCCTCTCTGCCCTCCATTCGCTGACTCTTCTTTCCGAGCGAAGCACTCCAGAAAAGCGCCGACGTCGCCGTTTTGTAGCCGCACGCCATCCAACCGGAGAAGAACAGCAAAATGTGTGTACTTGCAAACTGGATACACAAAAACGACCCGAAAAGAATTAGCGCTGAGCGAAAGACTGCGGACCACGCACGAGAACTCACAGAGACAATATTTTTTTTTATTTTTTTTTCCTCGCACCACGCCATCCGTCAAGCCCCCGTCGTCGCCCTTGCATCCAGCCCAACAGCAGCGTCAGCAGCAGCAGCAGCGGCTCGCACGCGATCGCCACGTCGAGTTCGCGTGCGCGCCTCGCCGTTTCTCTTTTATCGCGGCCGATATGCAGCGTCGACGACATCTTCATTGTGAGCCGCCCCTGATCGGGGCAGACAGGCAGTGCGTGTCTGTCGCCGCGCGGCGCCCTGTCCCACATTCGGCGCGCTTTGTTTACTTTGCGATAAAAACTGCTCCTCGCTCACAGAGACGTCAGTCAAAGCGAGGCCGCAGCATGCCACCGTCGCGCACAGAGGATCAAGTGGAAACAGAGGACCAAGTGGAAACAGAGGAAACAAGTGGAAACAGAGGACCAAGTGGAAACAGAGGACCAAGTGGAAACAGAGGACCAAGTGGAAACAAGTGGAAACAGAGGACCAAGTGGAAACAAGTGGAAACAGAGGACCAAGTGGAAACAAGTGGAAACAGAGGACCAAGTGGAAACAAGTGGAAACAGAGGATCAAGTGGAAACAGAGGACCAAGTGGAAACAAGTGGAAACAGAGGACCAAGGGGAAACAAGTGGAAACAGAGGACCAAGGGGAAACAGAGGACCAAGTGGAAACAGAGGACCAAGTGGAAACAAGTGGAAACAGAGGACCAATGGGAAAAAAGTGGAAACAGAGGACCAATGGGAAACAAGTGGAAACAGAGGACCAAGTGGAAACAGAGGACCAAGTGGAAACAGAGGACCAAGTGGAAACAAGTGGAAACAGAGGACCAAGGGGAAACAGAGGACCAAGGGGAAACAGAGGACCAAGGGGAAACAGATGCCTCTCGCAACTTCCCAAGTTAGAACAACTGGAGGGGGTAAGGGTAGAGCGTTAATTGGCTGACGCCCATACATGCGGAATAGGTCACTCTCTACTTAACATTCACAAGTAGCTGGGATTGCTCATACCGCGCCTGGCGCAGTGGTGCAGCGGTTAAGCGATGCGCCATTGCCCTGCGATGGCAGGTGCTGCCCCCTGTGGGGCTTGTGAGAAGCAGGTTGCTCTTTCCGAGCAACCTTTCGCGACCAGTCATTAATGAAAGTGGCACGTGCCTCGGTGGGCACTTTGCTGCCAATCCGGTGCGTAGGTTGTGATGACGTCACAACGTCGTGTGACCTAGGCCGCCCAACTGATATCTAGGGGGCGGGAGGGTGGCTACGTGGGCCACTCTTCCTCGGCCCACTTTTCGCTCACAACACCGACGACAACGCCGGATTTTCTGCGGAACGAGCTCTAACGCTATCGCGTTGAAAAAATCTCGCTAATTCGAACTTCCGGTTTATTCGAACGATAGTTTTGTGTTACAATTACCGAGAATCTACAGTGGAATAGGGCCGGTTCAGGAAGGGTCGCAAGCACCCGTGCCGAGAGCTGCGAGGGGTGTACTCACGGCGATATATTCAGTACCCAATGAACACTAAGCCCAGCGCAGCGGCACCACAGCTGGGCTCCAATCACGCACGGTCGAGTGCTTAGCGGACAACGTTAGCGGACAACCTGACGCCCATCGCTAAACTGAAATGACCTGCAGCAGATAATGCGAGAACAAATATGCCGCGCTTTGAGAGCCTCTTGAATGGCTTCCAAAGTTTGTTGCGAGAAGTTTAGTATAGTAGTAGTACAAAACTTTATTCCGCAAAATGGGACGGGGTTTAGGGGTTGGGGTCTTGAGCTGCAGGTGGTGTTCCTAGGTACAGGATCCCATTGGTCCTTGCTGCCTCCTCGGCCCGCTCAACCAGCGCAAGCTGATCTTGCGGGTCGGAGCTGGACAGAAGCTCCTCCCACTGCTCGACTGACGGGTTTGTAACTTTGGGCTCTATCGGGCTCGCCCGACAGCCTAATGTGGAGTGGTAGAGGCTGGCTATCTCTCCGCACCACACGCATTCTGGAGTGTATTGCGTAGGCCTAATCTTACTGCATATGTAGCGACTTGGGTATGTGTTTGTTTGTTGGTTGCCGTCTCCATGTAGTTACCTGATGTCTTGTGAGTGTCTTGTGGGGAAGCGGGCATTTACGGCGAACTTCCAAAACATGGTGAGCTCTCTGTAGCTGTTAGGAGTAGTGTTTCCCCCTTGTCGTCGCTCACTCGGTTTGTGTAACCTCGAACTATCGCGTCGACTTTAAGGTTTCCCTCCACTCCTCCGTGCCCAGGTGCCCATACCCCCGAAGCTGCGCATGGTCTGTGAAGAACACCGTAGTGGAGGTCTCCGAATGATTTCGACCATCTGGGGGATTCTCTAAGGTGCACTGACAGCGCGCCGTACGTACACTCAAGCGGTTCTGAATTCCGCCCCGTCGGACCTGCAGCCGCAACGGCCGCGGTTCGAACCTGCGACTTCGCCCTCACCATCTAGATGAACGTCACGGCCACTCAGCGATCCCGCTACCGTGAGCATGGGTGCCTGAAAAGTTTGTCAATGCTTGCTACCCTCTCACTGTGTTGGTGAGAGAGAGAGAGAGAAAGACACACCTCAGGCTCTCGCTATGCAAGTACGCAGATTGTTCCAGCGAGCGTAACTTTTACACGTCCGCGAATCAGATTCGTGGACCCTCTCCCCTTTCCGCTCGCACTGTGCTATTGGCCACTACCGATCCCTGGGAGAGCATAAACTGCGCTAGACACCTTACGAGTCTCGTATGCCCGAAGAAGAACAGAACACGCAAGAAACGAACAAATGAAAGAAAGGCGCGACGACCCTCGGCGGCGATAAGCCCCTCGCCGAAGAAACGGCCGACCGGTTCATGGCAGCGACGATAGGGATGTGGCAAGCGACTCTTTGGCGCCAGACGTCGACGGGTATAGGAAAAGGAGAAGAGGGGTGGGCGAACAGCGGCGCCAATGTCGCCGCGCGCGCCACGTATGTTATACCCGCAAGGCGCGCCATCGGTGCGCGAAGCAAAACAAACGAACAAATGAAAGCAGGGGGATTCCCTGGCCCAGTCTGCGAGCGCTAGATACACACGCGGGGAAACGACGACAACGAGGGGAGAGGGGGTGTATTCAGAATGTCCCCGTTTTTTTTTTTCGTTCCCGCATTTATCTCTATTCTTTTCTTTTTTTCCTCGCCGCGCTGCGGTGGAAGCAACGCCAGCTAGGGGGTGGCGGCGTCGCGTTACGTATGTACGCGAACGCGGTCCAACTAGGTCGCTCGCGCGCGCACACACACACACACACACACACACACACACACAAAAAAACCTTTCTCGAGCCCTGACACGGCATATCTAAAACGTCGATGGGCGCGAAACCACCACCATCTGGAATGCTCGAGATCGAAGCAGCCGGCGTGTCCTACACGGATCGAATCGAACTTTCTGGCAAGCAGCTTGTTTCGATCAGCGTCGCCACGAGATGGCGACGATGCCTGGTGTGCGTTCCCCTCGCCCGAACGTACCGCATGCACCGCAAGAATTTCGGCCTCGAAGCTGCAACAAAACTTCAAGCCTTGATAGAAACCTCCTCACGCGCCGCCTCACTCCCGGCGAGCAACCAACAGGCTAAGCTAGTCAGCCAGCGTGTGCTCGACCACGGGAACGCACCCCGGTGCGGTCCGTGACGTCAGCGTGACGTCAGGACGCGGCGAACGCCGGGCGACCCGTGAATCAGGAAGAAAGAACGCGCGCGAGTGCAGAGGAGAGCGCACGCGCAGTCCTGCTAGCAGACGACGGCAACAACAACAAAGCTCGAAGCAACGGGGGGGGGGGGGGGGGGGGGGGGGGGGGGGGGGGGGGCGTCGCAAGACGGCCGATAAACCGGGCCGGAGCGGCAACGACGTTTATTTCGAGCGGCAGGCCCGAAGCACCGGGCGCTGGTTAGACGGGTGAAGAAAAAAAAAAATAGAGGAAAGCACGCGCACCAAGGAAGCTAGCAGGCAGACGGGCGCCGTAGGTGATGAAAAAAAAAAAAGAAACGGGCAAAAACAAAATGGCGAAATACAATCTGCACACGGCGCCCTCCGCGCCCCGAGCGGCGGCGGCGGCAGCCAGCCGCCATTACGAAATGAACGACGGCGGCGAGTTTTTCAGGAAAGTCAGCCGGCGGCGGCCCTGGGCAAGGGGTTGCTGCTCGGCGGGGGCTGCCAGGTAGTACGACCGACTTCTTCTCCCCGTGTGTCAGCCGACCGACCGGTCCGGCGCGTTTCCTCACCGCCCGGGCTGAAAATACGACGGCGGCACGTGGGAGCTTGGGTGGACTGCAAAACCACGCATTACTACGACGCAGGCTGTAAACGCTGCATGTCGCGACGTTTATGGAGCGGGCGAGAGACGCGTACGCACCTGCGTATGTGTGCCGGTGTGTATGACTAACAGGGCCCGGCCTCTCGCCTCACGCCACATGCACACACTACTGAGGACACGAAGTGCCTGCCCTATTGGCACTGCTGTCAGCACGTCGTTTATAGCTGTATACAGTTTTAATTCGTAACCGTTAGCTGTGCCAAAGTTGATGCTAATGGACAATTTCTCCTTCCAAATCTACTCCAGCCCGTGGTACTCGCCCTATGTTGCTTCGCGCCCAGTACGCCACTATTTGGTAGCAAATAATCCACCACCGAACGAACGACCAATGTGAGATGATTTCCGACTCGTGGACCGTTCTCGCTAAATGAGAAATGTAGCCACTGAGCGAACAAAGCTCCAACCAAGGCCCAAGTATTTTGTGCGTGCGTGCATGCGCGCGCGTGTGTGTGTTACGAGTTACCCGTAGCAGTTCACAGGGTTGCGGCCGATGGCGCGACTGAAAGTCGCGTAACGTCCAAATCGCGGGCTGACCAACCAACCAGAGTCTCAAATTTTGTGTCACGCAGTCTAGGAAGATCTTAACCACAGCCGTTTCAGCAGAATGTTCGCCAAATTCCGAGCGAGAACGGACACAGCACAAAACATTTGCAGACGCGCAAATTCTTAGTTTCGCGAAGCTCAGCTGTTACAATTTACAAACGGACTCGCATGAAAGAAACAAAAAAAAAACGAAGGAGAGAACGGACTCGCATGAAAGAAACAAAAAAAAAGCACTTTGAGGAACCATTTGCGTGCCGTACTGCACAAATATTTTTTTGTTCTTGGTAAGCATCAAATTTAATGCACTTTATAATTATGGCATGCCTGATCGGCAGCAGAAAAGACGCATTTACTTCTGAGAAAATTTCAATCCAAAATCATCCAGCCACTCGATTCAAACTCGTGACTGCAGCACCAATCAGGACTCCCCAATCACCGTTACTAAGTGAATGCCCTAAATCACTTTGTCCACGTACCGTGGTTTACTTGCGAAATCGTCCCGTAGTGGTGACACCTGTATTGCGTTTTTTTTTTTTTTTTGCTTTCGCGGTAATGGTGGTGGGCAGTTTGGCACACACAAGCTCGCTTTTCCGTGAAAGTAGCGTATTTGTCGTTAGAACGCGGTAATCTATCTATAAATGCCAACTTCGATCTGTGTTAAGCGCCACTTTAATAAAGCTACGAGGAAAACGAAAGAGAACGAAAGCGCCAGCCAAGCTGAGGTGCAATCGAGACGGTTCAACAAGTAAACGAGCTGCTTTAAGAAGGGTTAGGAAAATTCCACGCTCAAAAGTGCACAAGACACAGAATGGCACGTGGGCTGCGCGAAAGGAAAGACAAGGAAAAAAATACTAATACAGAGAAAAGCGCTCAGACATTCCCTGCACCTTTTCAAACAGCAAAGACTTGCGCCACCACGCGCCACCTTTTTGTGTATATATATTTGTGCTTCCACACTGCGTGTCTTTCGGAGAGTGTGTCCAGCGTAGGCTCAGGCCGGCGCGACTCGCTTCCGCGTTTGTCGCTTGACGACTGCCCGAACCAAGTGACCGCGCGCCAGCGGAATAACAATAACCCTTCGACGAAGACACCGAAATAGACGGAAAGAGGTAAAGGCAAAGAAAAAAACCAAACTGCGGAACCACAAACGCAAAAAGAGAAAACGACAAAAACTACTCCCCAAGTAGACAGCAGCCGCAATTGCAGCATCACCCTCCCTCTCCACCACCACCCCGGTG
This sequence comes from Amblyomma mixtum, assembly GCF_055824585.1. Lineage (NCBI taxonomy): Eukaryota > Metazoa > Arthropoda > Arachnida > Ixodida > Ixodidae > Amblyomma > Amblyomma mixtum. The sequence continues at coordinate 294,927,624 of NC_143013.1, read as the reverse complement.
ACCACACGGCGACTGCTTCTCTTTTGTTTTATATGAAGTCCGGTCCCTCCTCGCTCGCTCTGGGTGCGCAAAAACTTTCTTTTTTTCTTCACTGCTCACGTCCGCGCCGCTTTTTTATCGCTCCCTCGGCGCTTCTCTCATGTTGTCTTCCTCATCTCGGCAGCGTCGAAGGCCGCCGCAGTTCCGCATGTGAGACAGTGCCCTTCTCTCCACCTCCTCGCGGCGTGTCGTCCGTCGGCGCAGGCGCCTTCCGGACCTTGTCAGAGCATGAAGGGAGCTAATTCCGTGCAGTGCTTTCACCGCCAAGTGCTTTCACCGCCAAAGCTATACAGTCGCTGCCTATAAAAGAGCTTTCCCTCAGGAATCACTCGGTATATCCGGGTACACAGACCAATCCGAAACCACCTAAGCCTAACCAGCCCAGGTGCTGCCTCATTTCAGAGGCCAGGCAGCAGACTCCTAACAGCACGGAGATGGGCATGGCGTCACTCCGGAGGCCAGGGTAATTTATCTCATTTGGATCAGGTGCACGGCACCCGATAATTAAATCGAGGTACTCTTGTCATGCTACGCTACAGCAGCGGAGAAAGGATGTGTCTATGTATCTAGTGCCTCGGAGTACTTAGTGGCTAGATTTGGGCACACACTGCACTACACTACTTCCGCACACACCGACATGGGGCGCGCGCGCGGAGCCCGATGACGACCTTGGGGCGCAGGCATGGGGGAGGAGAAGCGGCGGTACTTCGACCGGCGAGAATCCGGCGCTGCGACACGCGCGCACACACACAAATGTCAAACGCACCAAAGAGAAATAAAGGAGGCGGGAAGGAGGAGGAGGAGGAGGAGGGGGGGAGAAGAGAAGGAGGGAAAGAAGCGGCCTTTCTCCTGCGCCACCTCTCTTCTCCCGGCTCCGGCTGCAACGGCGCGGGTGACTCCTTATGACGACCACGACCACAAAAACCGCAAGGCCTCTCTTCTGGAACCCGAAAGGGTGGCTTCAGCGGGATTAAAAAAAAAAACGCGAGCACCACCACGCGGGCCGGTCAGGGTCGGAACGGCTGCGACGATATTTCGAGCGGCAGCGGCGCCCTCCGCGGAGAGGAATGCCGGAGCTGCTGGGCATTCTTTCTTCGCGAAGGAACCGACGCGTCTCCGGAGAATGTTTTCATCAGCCGTCGACAAGTCGCTGAAGCGTCGCGTGAACAAAATCCGTCTCAATGAAGAGCGCCCTGAAGCAGACTTGGTCGAAAGTTCCCGGGCCACCATGGGGCGCCTGCTGGTATCGTATCCCCAAACGCTGCGAGTACCTAGAGGGAGGGCAGGAAATGTACGGCTCTATCACGTTCAACTGCAAATCCGGAGACCTGGGAGTTTTCGAGAAAGCCTGTACACACACACACACACACACACACACACACACACACACACACACACACACACACACACACACACACACACACACACACACACACACACACACACACACACACACACACACACACACACACACACACACACACACACACACACACACACACACACACACACACACACACACACACACACACACACACACACACAAAGAAACGAAGTACTCCAAACGCGCACCGAGCGGCACCACCTCCTTGAGGGGAACAACACACAAAAAGTCTTATCTAGTGCCTCCGTTCTTTTCTGTGGGACAAAGCTGCGCTGGAGGTTAGCTACATAAAACTCACACTGCAAAGGCAAAACTAGCGAAGCCCACCAGAAGTGGGCGCTATCCGCTTCCAATTTCTGACTGAAGAGCTACTTAAAACTGATAGTTTTCAGTTAAAAACCCCTGATACAGACACGGTGACTGAGATATCGAAACCACTCGCCGCGGCCTAAGATGACCCACCCGTCCAGCTCCTCATTTCCACCCTGTCTCACATTATGAAGCCTCCTCTTTCTACTCCTCTCTTTCCCCTCTCTCTCAATTAAATACTCAGCTGTCGCTGGAAAACTTTCCGACACAAAATGGCGACACCGCGAGTGTGCGTCGCTCAGGGATTAACACACACCGCGAGCGCTCAAAGACACCCGTGCAGGAAAGAACCCCGGCGCCGGCGAGGAGTGCGACGGAAGCCCTGAAGGATACAACGCAATTCCGTTTCCGGGAAACGTCGCGACATCCAGACGCCGGCGCCTGTTTATCCTGGTCGGCGGACGTCACGACGTTCGTTTTCTGCCCCCGCGCCATCTCTTACCCCATCTGTGTCGGACGGTGGCGGGGCACGACAGAAGCGAACACACCTTCCAGAAAACGAGCTCCGCAAAGAACGTCCCGTTCTATCTGTACGCCTTGCAGCGAAATCAACCGCTCAGGGGCCGTGGTGAACGGCTGTCGAGCACAGCGAGATCGAATCCAGGCCGCATTTTAACGGAGGGGGCGAAATGCAAAACATGCATGCAGGCCTTGAGCTGTGCGACGCCGGAAAACTCCCCAAGTGGCCTGAATAAACCCGGAGCCCCTCCCTGCAGCCCTTCTGTTCCATCTCCTTCGATGACCTCTCTATCTTTTTTTTTTCTTGCATAGCTATAGATTACGGTGTCCACCCCGACTTAGATCACTCGGAAAACTTGCGTCTTGCAACCACAGGTCACGATCGCGACAAGGGCCCTTGCGGATGACGATGATGCTTAACAGAACTGATGAATGTTCAATCATAATCTCGCAACAACGACAACGAGAAGCTCTGCGCGACGGATTTTCGCGCTTTACCAGCACTCAAGGTCTGATCAGATCGGCGAACACACTTTAAGGAGGAGGCATCCGGGCGATTTCCGTACCAAACTAACGCTACAAACCGTCGCATTACCTGCACTAGATATCAGGTCTTGGAACGCATCCAACACGAAAACGGAAATCTCATTCCACACTTTCTTCATCGGGCCAACATTGGACATGACAACACATCGGGAGGAAGAAAGACAGCGCAATATCAGCACATCGAAGCAAGCTAAGCCATGCCAAGACAAGCCAAGGCCGCTCGGAGATATTCAGTGTTGCTTTTTTCTGCCGCGATAAGTGTTCTCCAAACTGCCATCGAGCCCAAACAGAGGCGTCATTTCACCACTTCGCGAAGTCGTAAACGAAGAGACAGATAGAAGTAAGGAAAGCAGCAGAGAAAGAGAGAGAGAGAGAGAAAGGCTGTTGAGATCCTCGTCGGGAGGGCCGTTCGCGTCACTTAGCAGCTTGCCCCACTTTTCGAATCGCGTGTGCGGTACGTTCCTTCCCTGCCTGCTCAGGAACTACGCGAAGGCGCTCGGTATTCGGCCTCACCATTTTTGGCACGCACATGCAACTGCCGCGCGAGCTCCGACATATCCAATTCGTATCTCCAACGCACGCACGAACAGCCAACCTCGCGACCATGTTGCGCTGCGATTGAGTTACGAAGAGCAGTTGCACCACCATCGGGCGCTCGCTGGCTTGGCACATCTTCCGCGCGCAAGTGCGGTGGATAGGAAGTTTTAGTTGATCGTTACATCGCGCTACCGATACCACTGAGGGGGAGAGTGAAAAAAAACTGAACCTGGCCTGTTAATCCATAGGCGACGGAGTTATCACGGCAAAGAAGTTACTTGCACTTGGAAACGGAGCTTTTTACAAGGCTGAAAACAACCCGAGAAACGAAATGCCGGTGCGGTCACCAGCGGCCGAACCTGCAAACAAACTACGGTGGTGTCAAGACAAGTTTTCGTGGGCGCATGCTCACTTCCAAACGGTGGTCACGTGTGTCCTCTCTTCACGCTAGGCCTTTCAATCGGGTGGCTGCGGGAGGGGGGACCCGGCTTCTCAACAATAAATTCATCTCCTGCTGTCGAACCAACATCAATATAACTAGAAGGCGCGAAGTAATCGATTTTTACTAAGAGCAGAAATTGGTAGGATCTACCTCCGCCCCTTGAACGGTGCGAAGAACTGGCTGCGCGTGACATAACATGCCCAACCAGAGCTCTCGGCGGTAGCGGCGCTAAACGAGGGATGCTAAGAACGCTATTTCCAGACACCGATAGTGGCGCGGAAAGGGAACGGAGAATGTCCTCGCCAGACACGATGGTAAAGAACAAAAAAGAAGAAAAAGGAACAAAAAGTAAAGCATGCAAAACACGACGCGGAAGCCGGAACACGTGCGCGGGCGAGCGCGTGCGCGGCGCATCCTGCGCTGAAGCGGTGCATACGCTTTGTTTTTGTTTCTCTCGGCGCCGCGTCCTCCGGACGGCGGTGCTAGCTCTTATCTCGGAACACGTTTTCAGACACACACACATACAAAGCGAGGAGGACAGCGAGGAGACGACAAGCGGGACGAGATGGGCGATAAGCGACACGGAGAAAAAGAAACTCCTCTTCCGACTTTGCAGCCAAAAACCCCCCGACGGGTCCTCCTCTCCCCGCCGTTGTACCGACATCGCCGCCGAAGCACTTCCTCGTCGCCGCGTGATCCGAGGCGCATTACAGGCCGACTCGGAAAAGCCTGTATCGGCAACTTCAGCATCGCAGCGAGGAGGGGAGATCCCGGCGGCGCGAGGGGAAGGGAGGAGAGAGAGGGAAGGGGATTATGGGCGCTCGAATCCATAAAGTGGAATCGCGCCAGCGCCTTACATTGTCCAAGGGCGGACTAACGGAGCGCGATAGCATCTTCGCCAACTACTATGCTCTCTAATGCCGTTGCCGCGCTGCAGCGGTTCGGGCCACCAAACTTTTTCTCTTCTTGTTTTTTTTAAGCACTGCGCCGCCAGAACCGCTGGCAGTCCAGATCTAAGAGAGCGACACAAACGGAGATGCCAGGGAGCAAAGGGTGCGATGGAAACAGTGGTGATACAGGGGAGGGGGGGCACTAGTGATCCACCAGGCTTCTCCAACGACCCTTATTTCGTTCTTTTTTTTACTATGTTCCACCGCGGGATCTGTCTACGCCGTCCCGGCGATGAGACCGCAGAAACAAACAACAAAAAAGAATAAGGCAAGAAGAAAATATAGACAAGAAGCACTCTCTCTCTCTCTCTCTCTTTGAAACGAGTACGCGGGGATATTGGCGACGTGTCACATACTCCCGTTTAACCCCCCCATTTTATTTACCTTTCTTCGCTTTTCTATTTTTCCAGCGTCCCTCTCCCCCTCCCGATAGAAGCCCTGCCTTCTCACTCACTCGGAAAGCGCAGAGCAGCCAGAGAGAGAGAGAGAGAGAGAGAGGAAAGGGCCAGCGAGGAAAGAAGAGAAAGAGAAACTGGCACCAGACGACCAAAGTCGCGCCAGGAACGAGGAAAAACAAATCAGTCGCGGCGGCGGCGGCGGCGTTTCGCAACAACCTCCCGCTGCAGAGGAAGCAAGCAGCAGCAGGAGCAGTAGTAGTAGTCGCAGCAGCAGCAGCAGCGCCCGGCTACGGGACACGCAGCGCCGTTCGGAGAAGGAACGAACACGTCTGGCGAGAGAAAGAAGCAAGGCGGCCGATGGGACGTGGAAAGCGAGAGCGCGCACGCCCGCGCTCTCTCTCACTCTCCTTCTCGTCAGTTCACCGCCGACAGCAAAAAGCATGCCCGTCGTCTCCGGTCGGTCGGAGGTCCGGTGGGCCAAAGTCAAGCCATGCCACAAAGAAAGAAGCAAAAACAAAACAAAAAAACTTTTATTTCCCTTTCCCTCGACGTCAACGAGGGACGACGGATCGATGACGCCGCCGGCCCGAGGCATCACTTCTTTTCCCTCTCTCTCTCACTACCTAAATTTTTTTTTCGTCGCAAGGGAGGAACATTTGCTGGAATTCGGCGGATTTCAAATCGCCGGCTACACTTCAAGCACTTACGTTCGAGGACGACGGGATACAAGCGTGAGTTCGACCAAACCCGAAGTTCGTATCTAGCGATCGAAAAGTTCGGCGGACAGTACTGCAGCTGTAGCTGAAATAGCGGCACTCGACGTCACAACAAGGAACGGCAGAAAGCCCCTACACCATTTCGCACAACAGGCAAAGAAAGAGAGAGAGAGGGGAACCTGCTGTAGGGTCGATAAAACAGTCGTGCCACATCGTCCGACCGCCCCGCCAAACATAACCGCCTGTGTCGTCTCCCTGTAGTAGGTGTCTGACTTCTTAATCAAGGTACGAATACAGTGTTCGTTTTCCAGAGACATGCGGGAGATCGGATACTTCTAAAACAACGAACGAGGATTTATTTACAACTACATACTGGTCCTAAATCGACACCGCTTCACCTGGAGGGGGAGGGGGGGGGGGGGGGGGGGGGCAATGGGCGCTTTTCAACTGTCTTGAGACAGGCGGAGGCGTTCTTCCCTCGGACGCAGTGGGGGGATCCCAGTGATGCGCTGTGAAGACAACTTAGGGCGTCAATGTCGCGGAATCGTTAACACACCCCGACGGTTGTCAACTCAACTTAGCTGATCACTTGTGAAACGCCTCAGACGGTCTTTCGAAGCCAAGATTGCGACATCGGTAGCGCTACCTCCCGAAAGCATTCCAGTTCAATATATTGGAGACGTAATGAGGCACGAGCCACTTATTTCGTATCCGTGTCCCAGAAAAATGCGCGTTTGAGAGCGATGTATATCAATCAAAGTCCCGCACACGTTCTCTCAACTAAACTTGCTCTTCGTCACCTGTACGAACTACAGGACAACTGAAAGTTATTTAAAACGTGACTCAGGGATTGAAACTGCAAAACTAGGGAGAGAAATGAGACTTCGCGCCGCCGCAGCGACAGAGAGGAATCCACGATTTCTTGCAAAATATTCACACCGTTGTGGGACCTACTACTGCCACACAGTTCCCAGCGCAAAGTGGCTCTCTATTGTTTTGCAAGCCACCCGCCTGCAATAACTACGACAGCATCCACCGTCTAAAATCTCCTACGCTGCTACGCGCGACCACCGCGGTCAACGCACACCACCGCCGCTGTCACACGAAAATGCGAGCGCCGAACGTCACGGACGACAGGCGGCGCGTCGTGGGGGCGCTGCCGCACTTGTTTACGCCGCCGACACGGGCTAGGCGGATCAATGGACGCGCTTCCCTCGCGCTCCCGCGAGCCGCCTCCCGGGACGGGATGCTTTCATCGTCCCTCTTGGGGAAGAGCGACGGCGCCCTCTCCCCACCTGCCCCATCACAGCGCGGCGGGGAAGGGAACCCTCCGCTGCCTCTCCCTCCTAGAGAGGCTCGCGACTTTTGTAGGCGGCGGCACGGCCTCTTCACGCAACTTTTTCCCGACGTCCCTTCCTCCCCTCTCCCACCTTGCTCCCTCATTTCGCTTCGCTGACTCTCTCCCAATTAGCAAGAACATTGTAGTGGGTTTCCCGTTTCTTAGTTCGGTCTACTTTTCCCTTCCCCAATGCTACAAACAAAGCTGTAATAAATCCCACGTCCTTTAAATTCGCAAACGGGTTGCTGCATTGGCGCAGTTGGTGCGCAGGTGCAGAATCGAAGAGGGAAGAACGCCAGTACAGCCCCAGTCCAGCCGGCGGCAACCACCAGTGAGGAACAGATTGCCTAGCGCAAGACAAAACGTAGATAAAGAGAGAAATTAGGCACCGAAAGTGGGCAGACAAGGAGGGCAATGCTCGTCGCAACCTTGTTCAACAGGTTGATAGTAACGGGAGGCGGTCAAAACAGCAGCGGGCAGCGGGTCTTCCGCTCTCAGGAAACGAAAAAACCGTGAAAGCTGTACACACATGCGCCGCAAGAGAATCCCCCTATTAGCGACACACCCAGAGATCGAGAGGGGTAATGCAGAAAAGGTTCGCAGATGCCGCGCCACAAACTCAAGCGAACAAGGGGAGAGGAGGGGGGGGGGGGGGCTAAACGAAAGCTGGCGGCCGACTTCGAACCGTCCTCCCATTCGGCATATGTCCACGGGCTTTGAAGGCGCTATAAAAAGTGATGCCAGCACGTACGCGCACCGTTCTGTTTCAAGGCTTGCCCGGCTGCTTATACAACAGTACATGCACTGATCAGGACCGCGCGCTCCTCCAGAGTATCGCTGCGCATCAGTTTTGTCGAGGCACGCCTGGGCGCCCCTTGTAACGTGGCGTCCTCGCGGTGTACCTACGGACATGGTCCCGCGCCAATTTCAACGATGGGAAAGGACGAAAAGCAGTTTCTTTTTGTTATCCGACAAGTGTGCCACGAGGCACAGGTTTAAAAAGGGGTTCTCAGAAAGGAGTGTGCGTTCTCATTCTAAGGCCAGTCTATGTCTAAACAATATTTTTTAAAGAGTTACGTACCTGGCTTACCTCCCTTCCGACAGCGGCTAATGCCAAACGTGTACAGTCAGGGACAAAAGTCTCCGGACCACTTGTTCCTCTAACGAAGCCGATAGCTTTGCTATTAGTCGGCGGCTGGAGACCACGCTTGTGGAGGTAAAAGTTAAATTTTTGTTCTTTCATCTCCACAAGTGCGGTCTCCAGCCGCGGTCTGATAGTACAGCTATAAGCTTCGTTTGAGGAACACGTGGTCCGGAGACTTTTGTCCCCGACTGTACCACCCTCATTAGGACCTGCCGTACTTCTCCGATCGTGGCGGCCGCATTTCCACGACGGCCAGACGAAAAAAAACAATCCCCCCACTCTGTGCGATGCTGGGCCGCGGTAGGAAACCCCATGCAATCGAGATTAATCCAGAGCCCTATGGCCTCTCTCACAAGTCGCAACCATCGTGTTGCTTTTGGGACGTGAAACCTCAGGCGCCCCAGAGTTTGCGTGCCCTGCTTGTGCCGACCTCGACATCCACCACTACAGCAGCGGCGACTCTCGTTCGAGTCACTTTCTCCCTCTACGCCAAGCACGCATAACGAGAGAGCAACAAGAAAGCCCCGGCTGCGGCCATCGGCAACCCAGGCAAAAAGTTCGCAGGCGCATGGGGAACCGAAAGGGAAAGGGGGGGGGGGGGGGGGGTGCTCGCAAAAACTACGTTTCCTTGCCTCTCTACACCCTTCTTTTCCTCTACCGCTACGCAACCCCACGCTTCTACCACGACCGCACGCGGCGCCGCAAACAAAAAAAAAAAAAAACGCCAGCCTTGTACAGAGCGGAGGAAACCACGTGGTGCCGTTGCAGCCGGCCCACCGAACCGCGCACAAAAACTCCCGGCGCTCAGCGGGGGCTCACACATGGCGCTCCGAGGGGAAAACACGGCGACGCCGAAGGAGCCGAGCTGGGGAGCCAGAAATAAAGAAGATATATAGTGCGAAGCGTGCCTACGAGACATGATCCGTAATGGCAGCAGGAGCAGAAGCAGCGAGCTGCGGGGAGCGGGGTCAGGCCGAGCCACAGCGACGCGCCGAGGGAGGCCCCAAAGTTTGTTGGCTCGCGGGCCACCCGTGGACACTGGGTCACTCTCTCCTTCCTCGAGCCCCGTTGCCTCCGCTTTTCGCGGAAAAAAACAGTAAAATGTGCCGATGGAGGGAGGGTGGAAGCAAGCAAGTGGGGAACCGGGTCGCGCGAGGGAGGCAACACAACCGTCGACCGAAAGAGAAGCACAGTCACTCGCGCGCACACACACACGTGCGACTCAGCTGTTTGCCTCCGGGGCACCGCGTTTGGCTCGGAACCCTCTTCATCCTTCCTGCCTTCCTTTCAGCCGACCCTGTCGGCTCTACCGGTGGCAGCCACCTCTCCGCCACCAACTGCTCCGCTTTAAAATTGCACTTTTAAATGTTTCACTCTCACCGACGCACTTTCCCGCGTAGACACACTGACCAGGCTGTGGAAGCGAATTGCCAAGAGCCGATGGGAGAAACGCTAAAGCTGGAAAAAAAAAAAAAAAAACGCACGAACTGTAGCATCGGGACCACCTCGCGAGCGATGCGAAGGACGGAGCCGCCGACTGCTTTTCGCTGCGGTCGTAAATGTGTTCGAGGACAGTGACAAAGCAGCTTTTTCTTCCCGAAGCGCAGCGCACACCAGCCGCGAGCCCCGGCTTCCAGTCAGCGTTCATTCCACTTCGCGGTGGCTCAATGGTTATGGTGCTCGGCTGCTGGCCCGAAAGACGTGGGTTCGATCCCGGCCGCGGCGGTTGAATTTCTTTGGAGGAGAAATTCTAGAGACCCGTGTACTGTGCGATGTCAGTGCACGTTAAAGAACCCCAGGTGGTCGACATTTTCGGAGCCCTCCACTACGACGTCTCTCATAGCCTGAGTCGCTTTGGGACGTTAAACCCCATAAACCAAACCAAACCACTTTCATTTTTTTTTTTCTTGCCGCAGTCAATTTCTGGCGCGACAGTTCTCGCGCGTGCTTCGCTGTTCTTTCGTGACGAAGAAAACTGGTTATGATGAAAAGAAAGGCGCAGTAACTGCCTCACTTCTCGGAGGTCACCGCAAAGCACAGAGGTACTACACAAGCCCACGAGGCGCCCGAACACCCACTGACGCGCGGCGGTCCAGACAGTCGGCAAAAATAAAAGGAAGAAGAAAGAATGGAGTAAAAAAATAAATTCAAACAGGAAAACAAAAAGGGGTAAGAAAAAGAAGACCCTCCGTACAAAAGGAAGAAACTTCTCGTGGAATCCGAAGCAGCGGTCAAAGGCAGCTGGGGGCCGTCGCCCGGCGCTGAGTCACACAGAGGAGCGCAGCTCTACGAGTGTGGAGCCGACGAACGACGTCGGCCCTTTTTCTACCTCCGCTAAGCAGCACACACAAAACAACGCACAGCGCTCCCGAAATGACGGCGGGCAACTGGCACTGGCTTTTGTTTCGTTCTTTGTGCGCCCATGCTCGAAACGGAATGCACGCCCCCGAGGAACGCCGTTTTCTGCCGCGCCGCGGTTGTTGCACTGATCGACGCAGTGAATCGAGAACGGCCTCGCCCCAACGAACAGGCGGCGCCAACTACGTCAATCAAGTCGGGGCAAACAAGCACGAACCTGAGTGAACCTAGAAGAAGGCCGGCACGTGGCGTGGACGGCGCGAACACAGTTTTGCGAATTAAGTTTTTCTTTCTGACCCTTGTGTGGCAGCAAACTTTGATGAGTATCCTTCACTATACACCTAACCAAGCCCTGCTGTTCTGAGCTTCTCTGCTGGCCGGGTTTCACCAACTAGCTCCACCTGTCGGCAGCAAATAGCGAACTCCAGGCAATTCAACGGGGATATTCTCCCATTTAATTGTGACAAGACTGTAACATGCCGCGCGAACCTGTTAAAAGCGGCTGTCTACTCTTCCAACACGCTGCGAAGACTGCGCACTGGCAAGTTCCGTCGACCATGGAATGGGATGAACCGTACCTTCAAAATTCCAGCGGTAATTTAGCGCGTCCAGTAAGACTCCAGTATCATTGGCACGAGGGTGACGAACTGAAAGACCCTGCGCAAATGTTCTGAGCTTGCCTACCAAGAACCCGACGCACCCATCACCCTCACTCACTCTCTTGCCTCAGTCTTTGTTTGGCGCCCGTGGGTTATGCGGAGTCTTCATCATCTGCCAAACTACATCCAATGTAGGACAAAGCCCTATCCCATAACTCTCAACGTAGCCCTGTCCTGAGCTGTCAGTGCACGTTAAAAAATCACAGTCGGTCGATATTAATCCTGAGCCCTGCACTACGCCCCCTCTTTCTCTCTTCCTTCTTTCGCTCCCTCCTTCACACCTTCCCTCAAAGCGCGTAGAGGTACCCGCCGAGAAGTGAGACAGTTGCTGTTACTTTTCTTTCCTAAAAACCAATTTTTGTCAAAAGCAATTATCTCAGCACACTGTTCTACGCAAAAAAAAAAAAGCTATAAATGACTGTATCCGTTCACGTCGAAAGACTGTTACAACTCGAGAATGGGCGAGAATTGAGCACCGCCTTCAGAGACATTTTTGCCGCCCTTTAAACTTGAAAGGAGTCCCTACAATCGATGCTTCTCAGTCAGACACAAACCAAGTTAAATGAAGATTAAAAATTGGCAGTGGTGCACCCTGTGACGTCACTGCTCCTCGCGCATGCGCAGCATGGCTTTTCCTCGGCTCCGTGAAATGGCTTGGCGACTAGCGTAGTGTTGCTTTCGCAACAAAAAGCCAGAAAGCCCTTTCATGAGTGTAAGTGTTGTAACGATAATATATATATTAAAAAGTCATATTCAAAATGCCCGATGCGGAGCAGCACATTGGACATTTCATCAAAAAAAAAGGGGGGGGGGGGGGGGGGGGCAGTGCAACCAACCACACATGAACCACCACCGCACTTCTGTTTCGACCTTTGGCGCCTACTTTTGAACCGGGTGGGAAAAAAAGAAAAAGGGCGGTCGGGTCACATGAGGGGGCACTAATAAATAAGAAAAGAGAGTGTGCGGAGGATCGAAATCCCCCTCGGAACGGCTACGAACCGCCAGCTGGGGTGTGTACAAGCCCGCGCTCAGAAGCAAGCCAAACGCGCGCCAACAACAACAAGAAGGAAAAAAAAGCCCCCTCAGACGGCGCTGCCCTGCCTTCGCGCGCAACCCGAGAGAAAAACGGAACGGAAAAAGCGTGCCCCCAACCGGCAAGACAAAACACATAAACAACCTCCTCTCCCCCGTTCCCTCTCTGCCTCCGCCCAGCGCGGCGGGCGGTTCGTTCACCCCTTTGATTATTTATTCCCCAGCAGGGCGGCGGAGGCCAAAAGATACACAGGCCGCGAGGAGAGATGGAAATGTGGCCAGAAAGGCGGGAGGGGGAGAAAAAAAATGTGTAAAAAAGGTGTAAACACTAAAAGAGACTCCCCAGTTTTCGACTGGTCCTGAAAACGCCGTGTTCTTTTCGCAAGATTGTCGCTGCGTGCCGGACGCAGAGTGGAAAGGACTGCTGATGCGAGGAGCAAGTGTGCAGTGTGCGTGCACCGGCTCCGCGAAAACTAACACCAGCAGAGTGCTGTAGCAAGCAGTTTGCAACACTGCACACTGGCGCTCCGGCGGTACTGCACAGCACTCCGCAAAGACAGGAGTGGACTTGCGGAGGCGCGTCTCAAAACTCTTTATAACGAAGTAACGGACGTAGCGAAAGCGAGTGGTCACCACTTCAAAGCCACCGCCATGCATCGCTTCCGGGGCATCACTTCAGTCTACACCATTCGCTCACTCCGTCGCGAACTAAAAGAAAGAAAGAAAGAAAGAAAGAAAGAATAAAAAAGAAAGAAAGAAAGAAAGAAAGAAAGAAAGAAAGAAAGAAAGAAAGAAAGAAAGAAAGAAAGAAAGAAAGAAAGAAAGAAAGAAAGAAAGAAAGAAAGAAAGAAAGAAAGAAAGAAAGAAAGAAAGAAAGAAAGAAACCAAGACTGAAAATGGTGAATTTCTCCGTCCCGATTTCCCCTACACGTAAACGCAGTGAGCATTATTAAATAACCCGCAGCAGGCACCGCGCGCAAGCAACGGGGGAAAAAAAAAATCGAACAGAAAACAAAAGAAGGGGACAATAAGCCATTTTCGCTAATGACCTTCGGATCGACAACAACGCTACAACAACTGAAATACAAGCACCAACGGCAACACTCTAAATTTCCCTTGCCCTGACAGATGTTATCAATGGAGCGGCGAGGCTTTGCACTACGCGGGCAGGGGTTTTCCTTGCTTTCTTTCTTTTTCTTTTTTTCAAACACAGCGGCTGCAGCTGCCAGCAGCACTAGTACCACAAGTAGTAGTCGTAGTAGTAGCAGCCCTAACAGCAAGAACTACATCGCGTGAACGAGCGAGCGAAAGGCGACGTCAGCGGCCGCTTATACGCACGCGGAAGAGAAAGGTCCACGCCGACGGCGCGCGCATGCTCACACGCGGCCGAGAGAGCGCATACACAACCTGTCACTCCGCGAGCGTGTGGAAGGGGGGGAGGGGTCGCTCGACAAGCGAGCGCCGACAGCCCCAGCAACAACAGCGCTCACCTCCCCACCCTTCGGTGCTTTCGCAATCTCCGTAGCGGTAGCAAACACTAATTAACTAGCCCCGCTAATGAGCCGGAGGGCAAAGAAAAACAAAAGAAGAGTGTAGATACAGCGTCTCCCTTCCAACTACCCCCTCCCTCAACTAATCTTTGTCTCTCTCTCTCTTCCCGCTATCTGTGTGTGCTGCCTCTCGCACTTCCCCTCGCAAGGCTGCCAAGGCGGGAAACAGGAAGCGCCGCATCGATTATGCGAGGAAACAAAGTGTGCGGAGGAAACGAACGAGCCGACAGAAGAGAAACGGCGGGAACACATTTAACTCGGCGGAGCACGCGGCAATGCAATGAAAAAGAGACGAAAAGAAAAAAGAGGGGGGTGGGGGAGGGAGACAATCTAAATTATTTTCACCAACTTTGCGTTCCGCGTGCTGGCCGAAGAGCATGTGATACAACTTTATAATATCTTTTTATTAGTCAGGTGCGCATTCCGCATTTTGATTATGAAACACCAAGAACTATCTTTATACCTCACCCCACCATGCTTGCACAGTACCCTAGTGGCCGCAGTTGGCCTGAACGTAACGAACTTGGAAGCTTTCCGTGCGTAAAATCCGGAAACGTCAATAGTCAATGTTTTAAAATATTTTTCTCCGGTGTCCGGATTGTGTGCGCTTGCTTATTCCTGTGAACCTTATAAAAATGACATCATTCCAGTTAAACCTACGAAAACCGCACTGGTGATGCTTCCCAGCGGCGCGGTTCCCGTGTTCACCCGCAACGAGACCGTTGCCGCGTCTTTCCTTGCCTCACGACAAGCGTCATCGACGTCGCCCTGCCGACCGCGTCGTGCGATCCTCGCGAGCAAAAAGTGCCAACGCGGACGCCGGAGAAGTAACTCAAAGAGGCAGGCCGCTGGCGGGGCGCGATCGAAGAGCGCCAGCAAGACGACGACACACCCGGGGCGGCTCATGCAGACGGTGGCGGCGGAGGAAGGGGACGGGACGAATCCAGCGCCAAGTTCCACGCCCCGTCCCTCTCCGCGGGGCGACCGAAACAAGGCAGAGCGCTCTTCGGAATCTCGCCACTGTCAGCGGGTGCTTCCCGAGGAGGTGTGAAAGGCAGCGACCCGGCAGCCAACGAGCAGTGTGTGGCCCGAACAAGAAACGCAATAGAACAACAATAGCCTCGTATACATGGAGCCCGACGTTGCGGGTCGGGTCGGGGTGCGCCAGATGTCGGGCTGACCAGCCCGACCCTACCGCGTATACATGAACCGGTTTTCTGCCGGGCAGAGACCGTCGCTACCCCTAGCGTCGAGCACGCAAACTACACGCATGCTAGAGGAGGAAAGACGCCGAGACGAAAAGTTCCCTTTCCCGCTGCTGCTCTTTCCGGCCGGTTGGTTCGCCCGTTCACGTGCGCGCTGTCTTCGAGGCCGGCAGCGGCTCGCTTTGATTTCTAATGGGTGTCTCCGCTGCCGGAAAAAAAAAATCTCCCAGCACGGCCGGTCTCGACGCGCGCGCTTTCTCGCTCTCTTCTTACGGCCTGAGCAGGTGCCGAGAAAACAAATCATGGTGAACACCACTATCCAAAGCCGGGGTTTCTAGTGATTCCGGCGTTTTTTTTTTGAAAAGGCGGTCAAGTATCTCCCACGATCGAAATTCTCGAAGTCTTGTAACTAATCATTGAACCACATCTAGAAGATTCACCCGTCCTATGCTGCCCGGAATGGGTTGACAGAAGCCACACCAAATGCTTAACACACCTCATTTCTGAGAAGTTTCTCCGAATTTTTCTCGTCAACTACACAAAGAAATTGACAAACCAAAATGACAAGCCGTCTGGTTTCATCCACAAGCCAACGCGAAAGCATTTGAGGCTGTAACTGACATCCCTTGAACTGCGAGCCGCACAACAATGTTGTATAGGTCATTACAAGCAGCGCCTGTTATTGTTTTCAGTCCTTCCAAGCATGTGAAACGATATCGGAGTTCCAAAGAGCAAAGGATCTTTCTGATCTGGTGTGTTTCACGCAGTGAGAACAGATGGCACAGATACTTCGAATGTTTTCAAACGGCAAGTGCTATTATTTTATTCATACATTTCCAAGTATCAACAGAGATTGTGCCAGCCCTGAAGATGAAAATAAATGTTTTCCTAACCGTGGCTTCGCCCTGTAATATCTTGCCTCACTTTTATTCCTGCTAGACGCAAATGATACAGCCCTATTCGCTAATACTATGCGCCATCATTGCATGCCGACTTCAATGTTTTGAGATCCATCTACTAGTTGCTTGCTTTGCGTGCCGATAGCAGTGGCTGCATAAGATATGGTCGTCAAGTTCTTCTTCAGTACTCGGAGCAGCCGTTCAGCAATATGTGCAAAGTAACCGAACCAGCCCCCGGAGAGTTGCGGCGGTAGATAGCAACTGCCCCTCATGCACAGGCCGTTAAGAAAGAGCGCGCGCGCCGAGTGCTCCGAGTTCCTGCACAGCGCCAGCCAGACCGGAGAGGAGGCAGGAGAGGAGGCGCTAAGCCGATGCGGCAGCGTATACATGCTCCTTCCAGCCGGGTCGGGCAGAGCCAACCCACCCCCTGCAGTCGGGCTGGCCCAGCTCGACTCGACGGTCCCTTCGCTCGACCCCCTAGCGTATACATGAGCCCGACAACCGGTTCTCGGCCCGACAGCCTGCTTAACCCGACTTTTGTCGGGCTCATGTAAACGCCCAGAATGCAGCCCGGAAACAAAAAGAGAGAGACAAATGCAAAAGAAAAAAACCCCGGCCAGTGCTATTTTGCGGCGCCGCCATCCGATTCCTTCCCCCCTTCCTCCGATGCCGACAGGCTAGAGGGGCTCCCCCCCCCTCCCCCTCGCCCATAAACTTCTCAGTCTTCTCTTTTTCATCCCACCTCCTCTCTCTCCGCGCGTCAAAGAAGTCCCCGGCTCCCGCTGCACAAGGGGGGCCCCATGGGCAACGCCGGCCCGTCACTGGGCCGTCATCTTGGAAGGAACTGCCACACTGCCGCCGCTGTCGCCGTACCTCGCTGACGAGTTGCGCAACTACCCCCTTCCATTTCATCCTCCTCCTCCTCCTCCTCGCAGAGGCGGCCGTCGTAAGTCAGCCTCTCCCCCTCGCCGTCTCCGCCGCACCTGCCTCGGGGCCGTCAACGAGCCCCCTTCCACCACGCCGGCGCGGCCATTCACCGGAGCAGTCCAGCCCATCACACACACGTGGGCTCGCCAGTATCCGCCGGCACAGCAGCGAAGGAGAAGACACGGACTCCCCCCTCTCCCTACGCTGCCTGCTCAAAAAGAGGCGGCGGGGAAACGGCCTCCACGTTTGAAATGGAGCCAAGTTTCGTGCACTTCGAACGGACGGCGAGACTATTTCTGGGCGGATAGCATGCCATCCGCGTCGGCCACAGCGTCCGAATGCAGTGGCCGCTCGTTAATTCGGTCGCGTACAAATTCTCCGCGTAATTTCGAAGCTTCCGATCCGGTCCCCTCCGAGTTCGAATAAACTAGAGATAAGTACAATGCCCCAATGATCGATTCCGTCTGTTCTCCCCGTAGCAAACGACCACTCGACCGACCATTGACACAGCACGCGGACGCTTCCCAAGCGCCGCATGCGAGCATGTTCAATACGGGGAATCATTTAGTCGACCGAGGAAAATAATTCACACCGCTAGCATCGAGCTGACCGCAGCCATGCAACAACGAAAGAAAGCCACGAGTACTACACAAATGCTGAATAATAAATATCTCCTCCCTCCTGGTGAGTGGGTGGTGGCAGTGCGAAGGTTTCCCCAGCAAACCCTAGGGTGTGGTAACAGCCATCGGATTTGAAATGGTACTACGGATTTCTTCCATTTCTTTACCAGCAGCGCCTGACACTGCATTTCCATGAAACACTCATTATCACACGCTGGTGACAAATACTTTTCTCGGTGGAATTTATTTCCTTGTTCGTGCTAGTGGAATAAACCCAAGGATGCGTCAGCAGAGCGCACTCATCCCCACCCTCTATCTGGTCAGCTTATCCAGCAAAGATTTCGCTTCGTAAATGCACAACAGGAACGGCCGGGTATCGGAGGTACAGAACAAGACAGAGGAGGTGCAGAGGCCAACGCAAAAACAACACAACAAGCGGGACGGCAAGCAGCAAAACGAAGACGCACAGACACCGACAGAAAATCCGGCGCCGCCGGTCGGCATCGCCCCTCCACGCTCTTCCCCCTCTCTCCCCCAAGCCCAGCGCCGCCGTCCCGCACCAGTCGACCCGTTCGCGGGCGCCGCAGTGTCTGGGTTACCGAGCGGCGGCACCGTCTAGCCTAGACGTCGCCGTCGAACCTTCCTCCTTGCCACTACTATCCCTCCCCCCCCCCCTCCTCCTTTTACTCCATTGGGGCAGAGCAGTGGCGTCCTCTGTCCTCCCCCTTAGACCACGCTCGCTACAATGTAGCCGAAAACTTCGATCTGTCCCTACCTCCTGCAAGCCCTCGGTCAGCTCAGCATCTCTCCTCACCCTCTCCTCGCTCGATCGATTCATTCCTCCCCACACATCCTTTCCGTGGAGGGGGCTTGGGGGTCGACCCGGACGGCGCCCCTGCGCCCCCCCCCCCCCCCCCTTTTTTTTTTCACGGTCTGCAAAGACACTCCTCTGCGCCCGGTTACATAAAGGCGCGCTCCGCAGACGGTTTTCTTTGCTGCTCCTTCTCAGGGCGTCCGGCAAGAAAGGCAGGCTGTGCGCACAGACACCGATACAAGAGAACTAGAAAGAGACGTGACGCGTAACTGAGACTGAACTACAATCGCAACAAAAGAGAGAAACACACGGAGACTAAGGGCGGCCGTAAAGCCACGCAGCGATGTGGTCCGGGCAAACACGACAAATCAGGCGGAGGTAATACCTTCGTGCCCAGAATGATTCCGAGAAACACGGATGGTGCCCCTTCTCCCCTTCCAACCTAGGAAAATGTACGGGATCACCCACCCACTCGGTGCCCGAGATACGTAGGACGATGACCTTGTATAACTGCCACATCTTCTTTTTCCCCCTCTCTCTTGATGGAGTGCTTGAGAAGGGTTATCCTCGAAGGGCGATGTTGGCACTGTTCGTGAACCACACCCATATAACGCCATATCGTTCGGGCACGGCATCCTTGGGCACTGAAACTTCGTCACGCAGAGTAGCGATAGCGCCGCAGAGGTGCCCAAGATTTACTCGACGCGATAAAAGTGCCCTTATTCCTCTCGTTGGTACCGCGGCACCCATATCGCGCGTTTTGTTTGCACGCAACAGATCAGATCGTGTATCGCTGTCCCGTTAAATACGCGACCTGAGAGCGCGCCTCTGATATCTGGAAAAAAAAGTGTACGGAGAGGACCACACTTAGCGGGAACACCTGAGCGCGTGGTTCCGCAGCTGCAGCAAAGGAGAGTACGGTTGCTAGCAGAGGGCGCTACTAACCAAGCATGGAATAACTGCAGCCACCCACCAATAAGCGATCCTCAGCAGAGAACAGTTGCTTGCTTTTTTCCGTTACAGTGTGAGTGCCACATTTTCTAAGCACTTAGCTGGAGCAATTGTGAACACTAGCTATCCTAGTGCTAGCTATCGCCCCTTGCAGCTAGATTTCGGCAGTCTGCCATGCACGGGCGCGGTCGGTACGACCAGCATCTCGTAAGAGGAACTGAGAGCTTCGTCTAGAAAGCCAGTCGAGCCACAGCAATCATACAAACCTATGCGCCTAGCTGCCGGCCAAAAGGGCAGGGTTTTTGCATGAGTGCTGGACCCGGTGCAGGTCATATCGAGCGCGACTGTACATGCATTAGGCGTCGCCTATTCGGACTCGGGGTGTTCTAGTTGTGTTTACTCTAGTTGTGAAGGAGACCGAACAAAATATTTATTTTTCATTTTTATTCGTAATACGAGAAACCTCGGAACTAGGAGTTAAAAGCAGAGTGGGGGCTAAGTACGATTCGAGAAATGGCATACGCTCAGCTGGCGGCCATCGGAAAAAAGGTTTATCGGTCGTCGTGGAGCGACACGAAAGCGACCAGCTTCATTGACTGCGCCTGTGCGCGCTACCAGCTCGTCGCTGATGTCAGCATAGACGATGTCGGCATAATATTGAGCTCGTAGCTGAACACTCCAACGGCTCCGTCGACGCTGCCTCTTCCGGTCACAGGCAGTGGCGGTAAATTGTAGACGGTGAGGACAATGGCCGGTGATAATAATAAAGGAATCAATAATCCATTTCTAAGCCAGAGCCGTGTAGATGATTTCGTCTGTTTCGTCCCTCTGCACCCTAAACACGAATGCGCCTATACGGGAGTAAAGAGGGAGTAAACTGTCCTCTAGCGCACACACCCTTTGTGTGTTAGAGGACAACTTTACTCCCTTTTTAACTCCCTTCTGTCTAGAGTGTACGGGAACGAGCCAGCCAGGTCCTCAAGCGCCCACGCATGTAACAGTACTTCCCTTGGGAAGGCATCGCTGTTATAACATTTCTAGAGCGCTTCGAAAGAAGGAGCAAGAAACGTCACGTCCGTTACCAGGTCACTGCAAGAGTAAAGAGACCTTGCTCAGCAACCTCCTCAACCGGCGTCGCCTAACCACGGGGTGGAAGCAGGTCTAGCGGCCGCCAAGACCAGACCGTCCGGATTCCCCGACCCAGACGGGGCGGAGACAGGAGGCCGTGCGGTATAATAAACCCGGTCGGCCTCCCGAGCTAACCCGACCAAACAAAACAAGCCCGATGTGTGAGGGTGGTGGAGCGGCCGGAAAGGGGGACCGGGAGAGGAGTGACCGAAAGAGGCGGCGCGCAAGGCCGCCGCTGCTGCTACCGGCGCGCGTCGCCTTCCTGGTGCGATAACCGAGCGACCTTGACCGCTGACGTCAGAACTGGGTCACGGACACCGCCCATCCCGCGGTCACCCTTTTCGGGCCGTCATTACTCGCGCGGCCCGAAACGCACCCGCCCGTTCCCTGCAACAGTGCAAAAGGGTGCTGCTGCCGTAGTGCGCTATGGCCTATATGGCGCTGCTAACGGCACGGAAAACATCACTGCAAGTTGCCGATGTGTTCTTCCCACGAAGCCTTCCCCGTTTTTGTTTCAAAGTCAACCTAGGATTATACGTTGAGCGCGATAAACATCCGCTTGCAAGCCACGCGATAGCCGCACAAGTCGCAGTGCTATCTCCCTTTCCCACTATATTTTTTTTTTTAATCTTTCTTCTGATGTCCCAAGAGATGCTGAAATCAAGTGTCCTCGCATTTGTCTTTCTTTTTTCTCGCGCTTCACTTTCTTTAAACAGCACGCCCGCGGTAGCTCACGGTCGCAATCTCGTTCGTCCATCCTCAGACGCGACGAAAGAGGTATATGCAGCCCGTCCGAATAACTTCCAACCCACGCCGAGAGAAGGCGGCCTGTTATGTACTACATAAATCCCGCGCAAATTGATGCTTCTCTGAGGCCAGCCCTGACGCCGTCTTTTTCTCTTCTATTTTTTTTTCTCGGTTTCCGGTAATTGTGCCAACAACCACTGCCCCTGCAAAGCCCGCCGAAGGTCGCCGATGCGTAGAACGATAACAGGTGAGAACAGAGCGAAAACAGCAAAGAGAGAGAACCTTTCCCGACTACGCACCATCGGGCGAAGATCGAATGATACGGAGGTTTAATTTAAGAAAAAAGACGGCGATATTAAAGCAGGACGGAAAAGAAAAACGGGGTGCTCCGAAAATAGGCGCGAAAGTTGGTTGCTCGTGGCAGGTCGAACGAAAATTACCGCCGCATCGGCGGTGGCGGCAACCGCTGTGACAAGGACACGGCCGGTCCGGTCGGGTCCAGTCTGGTCTGGTCTAGCAGGCGCGATGCTTATCTGGAGCGCGCGGCAACACGCATGCGGACGAGAGCAGAGCGCGCGGTGGTCGCCCTCGAGGCAACGAAAACACAGCGCGCAGGTGAGGGGGGGGGGGGGAGCAACGTCTGTGCGCGACTCTGGCTACGAGGGACGCCGTAGTGAAGAGCTCCGGAAATTTCGGCCACCTGGGGTTTCTTTAACGTACACCACTAACACCGCACAGTACACGGGCCTCTTAAAAGTTCGCCTCCATCGAAATTCAACTGCCGCGGCCGGGATCGAACCCGCGTCTTTCGCGTCAGCAGCCGAGCAACATAACCACTGAGCCACCGCGGCGGCCCACAACTCTGCATTCGTCGCGACGGACGGACGGCAGAAAGCTCGCTAAACGAACGGCTCACGAGGTAGCTAAATTTCAACGCAACTGTTTTCATGAGATCAACCTCGAAGTACTTCTGAACTAGAGAAACTACGTAAAGTTCTCTTTCTTCCTTTCCTTTTGTTCTTACGCAGAAATGCCTACCAACGTTTGCGCGCCTGGTTTTCGCGTAAACAAATACGCCGCCCTCACTTTGAGGCGTCGATTAACGTCCACCTATAGCGTTTCTTTTTTTGTTTGTTTAAACGCTTAAACGCGGAATTCTTTGCTGACTATCATCTCGATAGACAGGTTCAGATTTACGAGTCCTTGGCCTTTCCTTTTGTTACTGCAGTGTTGAAATAACTACAACAAAACGGAAATTTAACGGGCTAACACGTGAGGTGACAGGGGCCAACCATGGTCAGGCGACACTCGCCATCTGACAATCATGACAGCCCCCTGAACCGTTAACGCGATCAATGGGTCACAAGAGTGGCCTACGGGAGCGATGATGCGCGTACTGGTTGTAGTCACTGGGCGACGGTTGCGTCACTTCGTACGATCAACGCCACCTCTCCGCACTAGCCTCTTGCTCCCAAGGGCGGAATGGCGCCGTTCTCGACTCTTATACATGTGCCCGGACTTCGCGCGCTTTTCAAAAAGATCGCCGCAGCCTCCGTCCCGAGGAGGGGGGATTATGCCGGCAACGTCCCAGGGACGACAGCCCGTCTAGGCGCTGCACGTTGTCGAAGGTGAAAACATAAAAATAGTATCGGCCTTCTTCCAACCTCCTCTTGCGAGAAAGAGAAAACCCCAAGGCGAACTCGGAAGCCAAGCGAAGGACGGCAAAAATCGGCCGCCAAGGACCTCTGCCGGCGAAGGGTGCCGACAAAATATGGAATACCTGAATCACGACTGCCGAGATAAGAGAGATAAACTTAGGCAGCAGCGCAAGCCGCCGCGGGGGTCGACAAGGCGGCGACAAGAGAATTTGTTCCCGGTGCGCACACAGGGTTGACAGACAGATAGCGATCTTCGTTTTCACCTCGCGCCCCGCTGCAGCCTCTACCAGCGAGAATAATAAATAATAGGCCGCCCTCTGACATAGCTAGGCCATGTAGTGTACCTGAGGCGGCGCGCATCTCTGCAGCTGCACTTCTACGAGCTCAAGCTGCGATGGAAAAAGAACAGCTGTAGCGGCGGCGCTCGCGGGATGTGACACGGTTTCCAGCGTCGGCTGCGGGGATGGAGAAGGAATGATGCGGTAAACAGAATGAGTACGGAGATGCGATGATGGAATTCTCTAATGCAACATATGCCCATGGGTAATGCGACCTTGCCTTCTCCCATTTCTACTTGTTCAGTGCCGCAGTTTGCGTGCAAGGTAGGGCTTTCGGTTTGATGGCGAGCGTTGGGGTTGTAACGCTTACTCTCGGGGACCCTTGTACCGGTGTTTCTGTCCGCGCTCTACCGCAGCCGTGGCCTAGTAGTTTGTGTCGTCCGCCTCGGCTGTGGGAGGTTGCCAGTTCGAAACCTACCGGATGGGTACAGCCGCACCCCGGCCTGGCGACCGGTTCCTCCTGCAGGAGAGGCTCCGTATATTCCGCTGCGCTCTTCGGAGCGTCAACCCTGTTTCGAAGTGCAGCCTGAAACGGTTGCTCGATGCGCTGTCCACGTGGTTGTCTTGTCCGCGCACTATGCATGGGAGCCGCCGTTGAGTGCAATGTAGTGTTAGTGGCGAGCGGTGGGGTTTAAAAGTGCCTTTGTCCGCCCTTTATGTATGGCAGCAACTTTTCCTCTCTTGATCATCAACTGTGCGCTCTTCCGGCAACTCGGAGAGGACCGACTGTTCCGGTTGTTGTCGCGACGCGCCGCAGCAGCACCAGACGGAGCGGTGGCGCAACGCGCGAGGCAGCGCTGCCACGGCGACCAAGGCTCGACTACGTAACCGCACAGGGGCCTCAAGGGCAAGCTCTCGCCGGAGGACGGCAGCAGCAGCCGTCGTCGCGCTATGGTCGCTCGCCTTCGCGCGTAACAGCCACGACGAGGTCGCTCGGGGAGGCCCGAAGAAAGCAACGATAACAAGAGACACGGCGGCGGCGGCGGCGGGGCGCCATGTTCCGCACACTCTCCGTACAAGGACGACCCGGCTGAAAGCGCCGACGCGAGGAGGCTGCAGCGCGGAAGCTTCAGCGAGCGACGCTGGGGCTCGCGTTCCCTTTCGAAGGCTCGCCGCTCGAGTGGCTAGTTGGTGAAACACAGTAAGGAGGCACAGCGTGTACTGTGCACCCCCATCCTCCTGTGTACAATGTATACGTATCCCTGTGAGCACTGTACCCCCCTGTACGGTGTACAGCTGCGAGCACTGTACCCCTCTGTATTGTGTACCCCTGTGGACACTACCCCTGTGGGCACTGTACCCCTCTGTGCTGTGTACCATTTGAGCACTGTACCCATCTGTACTGTGTACCCACGTGAGCTCTGTGCCCCTCTGTACTGTGTATCCCTGTGAGCACTGTACCCATCTGTGAGCTTACTTCATCACCGCAGGTATACGAACCAAGCAGAACAGGTAATCGGCCCAATATTGGAAATGAATGGTTTCACTGTGGTCATTTGTAGGACGGGTTTTGCCAATCTTGACATCTACATACGCTTACATGTAACACAGGGGTTTCCTATGTACGCACACAAGGGTAGACCCTTTTGCTTCTCCCTCCCACCGACGAGTATATACAGGTGCACAGCTATTATATTCCCACACGCAATAATAGGGAGGAATCCGCCATGTGTGCCCGTGGGGATCATCAACCCACAACTTCAAGCAGGTCTTAGCGTCCGTCCCGTTATTTTGCCGTTCCAAACTGATCCGATTGCATCTGATCCGACACGACGACAGTGCGGGGATTGCGCTCCGGCCTCAAGTCCTCTCGACAGACGCGCGTGCAACTTTCCGAAGGGAATGCGGCAACGCTCCAGACCCAAGCCACCGTTTCGACACCCGACGTTACGCCACAGGCGCCCCTGAGAGAAGACTGCAATAGGAGCGCGGGGGCGCATCAGACAGACACACACCCACACATCCGTCTCGGGCCAGAGCAGGCGCGACGACGGCCGATCACGTACCGTGTCGTCACAACGCAGCACACAGACAGTTGCGCCAGGCGAATCCTCTTCCGCTTGATACGAGAGAACGGGGGATGTGTGCCCTTGCGTTCTACAATCGCGGCGAGGGCGACAAGGCAGTCGTTGCTAGAGCCAGCCCGCGTAACCGCTAACAGACACGGTTGCAACGCTCTGGCATCATACAAATGAGATAACGATAGGGCGCGCTCGTGTTTCGAGGACAGAAAGGAACATACTAGGACGACTGTGTCCTGTCTCGCAATTAGTATACTCCTAGTAGTAATTGTTTGAAAGTGTGAAACACCCCGTGCAGGTTACACAGCATTTGGTATTCTTGTACTTTCGCAACTTGCGTTGCGGTTATTTTCACGGAGCAAAGGGTGACCTGCCGCTGCGACTCAGTGGCTTACGTATGGCTGCCGGTCCCAAGGGCGCGGGGTGGAATTTCGACGCGCGATACCAGCGCACGTTAAAGAACTCCAGGCGGTCTAAATTAATCTGGAGCTCTCCACTATACGGCGTCCCTCACAGCCCATGCCAGGGACGTTAAGTCCCGCATACTGTACAAACTGCGTAAGCGAAAACTTGCAGCACTAAGACCCCAACTAAGGTTTCGTCACTATAATTCCGCAAGCATCTAAAAGTACTAAAAGTAAAGTGAAACTCGGGCTGTACAAGTACAATGGAAAATGAGAGAAATAAAGCGCTCTCCTTTCACTCCGCCGAAAGCCCGCGAAACTTCTACTTTGCGTACGCAATACGCGCACGAAACGATCTCCTCAGGGCGGTCGCAGAAAAAAAAAAGGAAAAAAAAACATAAAAGACGGAACGAGCAAAGGCGGATGCCAGCAGGAGCCTCGCGACCAACACACACACACACACACAACGTCGCGCTGTGAAGGCAGCAGCAGGAGAGAGCAGCTGCGTACACGAAGACGCGAAAGAAAAGACAGAGAGAGAGAGAGAGAGAAAGGAAGCGTGAGTGAAAGAAAGGATGAAAGAGGGGGGGGGGGGTATCCGAAGGCACAAGAGAGGTATTCGCTCCGTGTCGTGATGTGTTATTAAGTGATACATCAAGAGGGGGCTCGTGACGTTTTTATTTGACTGCCGCCGCCGCTGCTGCTGCAGCCTCGCCGCCGCCAACGCCCACCAGAGCTGCGTTTAAAACGCTCTCTCTCTCTCTCCTCTCTTCCATCCTCCGCCGTCACTCCTCTCTATCTCTTTCTCCCAGCTCGGCCTACCTTCCCGCAGCTGCAGTTCCAAACCCCCTTCCCCCTCTTTTACCGACCCCAGCTCTTCTCGGAGAGAAGCCGATCGCCGTGGCGTACACACACTACGTTCCCGAGGGCCGTCTCCGAAGAGAGAGCCCCGGTTACGTCTATCCCCGTGAGTGATTTCACGTCCGGTATGCGAGCGAACCCATTTCATCCCTTCCTCGCTTCTTCAGAGGCCTACAACCTCTTCCTCCTCTTCGCACGGCATCGCATCCCCGGCGCGAAGGAGACCTTTGGCTCGTCCCACTCCCTCTCCCTCCTCCTACTACAGCGCGCTTTGTATTTCATTCCTCGGGGAGAACAAGACCGCTCGCTGCCCGGCATGCATAAGGAAGAACGCGGATCCTTCGCTTCGTCCGCCAACCAACTCTCCTCCTCCTCCTCACCTGCGGCGCGTTATTCCCCAGCTTTTCACCCGCGAAATTCTCGCGCGCTCTGGGGCCGCGGGAGGGCGCCCGCAATTAAAATAATCGCGGATTCACCACACCGTGAAGTCTGTCAGTCGCGCGCTCATGGGGGAGAGAGTAAATGAAGCCTGTGAAAGGAGGAGAGAAGAGAGGGGGAACTGCGAGCCAACGGACTAATCGCCGACGCACAACAGCAAGCAGCAGCAGTCCGCAGCGCATGTTCGTTCCATGTACGCGTGGACGGGAAAATAACAACCACGGCGATAAAGCTGCAGGAACAGAAAAAAAATGCTACTGTGCTGAAGACGAAGCGCGCATTTGCTGCAGCGTAAGAGTAGGTCTGTTGGGAAAAGCACCGAAAACAATTCGCGCTCTCTCGCGTTCTGCATGTGATGACGATGAGGAGGAGGATGGCGCCTCCTAGCAGAGAAAATGTGAATGAGACGACAGCCGGTGGAATAAAAAAAAAAGTACAGAAAACAACATCGTGTGAAAACGGGATGACGCGGGAGACGCCAAATTGCGGCAGTTAGGCGCAGAGCACGCGACATTTTAATCCGTTTACCACGAACACTGCGGCAATGCAGGGGCAACTCAGCTAGCCGGCCGCTGCTCCGCGCTCGCTCGTTTCCCTGCATAATTGCAGCGCGCGCACATCCGCTTCGCCACAGTGCTCCGCTTCGAATCAGGCGGCTGAGTGACGCGCGGCGCCCCCTAAACGCCGCCGGCTCCAGCTCTAGAGGCGACGCTGATAAAGACCGCCCTATTACAACAGAGACCTTTAGGTCATGGAAACACTATTCCCCGAATCGATAGGTTTCCGCTATTCTATAAGGCGGGGGGGAGTCTCGGGGGGGGGGGGGGGGGGGGGGGGGGAGTCTCGAAGAACACGCCCGCCCATAGCTCTTGTCAGTGAAGACGAGTGAACGAAACAGTAGGTTAGAACTTTACCACAGTCTGATACAACTCAAGAACAAAGCGGTTTTTCCCCGTCAAAGGACTCCCCTTCCGACCAATGGCGTCGGCCGATTCTCACGAACCTGCTAGCGTGACAATGCAGGAAGGCGACTATCCCCTTTCATCTGCAACTCCCTGCAAAATTGTCACGCTAGCAGGGTCATAAGCATCGGCCGACGCCATCGGCTGGAAAAGGGGGGTCGTCTTCTGACGGGCAAAACCCGTTCTGTTCTCGAGTAACCCGCTCACAAACAGTATTGCAAGCTGCAAAAAAAAAAAAAAAAACCGCCAGCAAGCAGTCCACCAAAACGGCGACCACCAACACGTCCGCAGTGAATAAGCAGCCGGAAACTGGCGGTCGTGTACACCATGTCACGGCTCCGCAACAACGGGCGCCGCGCACGCGCGTAGTATACTAAGCGCCTGTCTCCGCGCCACCCTGAACGACGACAGGCGATGAAGCGCTCCGGCGACCGATAAGCAACGCGGCGACGGCGGCGGCAGCTGAACTCGCGCCCTGTGCCGCCCAAGTGGATCCTAACGAGACGAAGGCCTTAATTGAGCCGCCAATGTCAAGAGAGAGAGAGATAGCTGTTAATGAACACAATTAGGCGTATACTTTCTCAACTCGCACGAGAACAGATAGACAGAGAGGACAAGGGAGCTGGGGAGGGAGGGGGTCGCGCAGAAAGAGATCCGCCGCCGAGGGCGGCCTTGATCAAACAAGCACGGACGACTGCAGCAGCGGCGCCTATTGCTTATTTGCCTTGTTTGCCCGACACGACTGTGACGGAGCAGGCGGCAAGACAAAAAGAAAAGAAACAAAGACAAAAGCCCGGGCTCACACACCGCGGCGGCAGCGGCGGCGGAACCCGGAGCGATGCGAGTTGAATAAAAGATAAGAGCGGGCTCTGTGTCGGGAGCGAGCGAGATAAGGGGGGAACATCGTTACGTCCGCTGATTGTGCACTCCCGTCCGTCAGGCATATCGACTGTGCGTGCATAAGGCACCCCCAAAAGGGGGGGGGGGGGGGGGGGGGCGCTCTCCAGGGAAAAGAAATATAGCGAGAACAGAAACAACAGCGACGGTAGGTGGGGAGGGGGGTACAGGTTGGTGTAATGATCGCTGCGATAAGCGGCGTCCAGAAACACACACCCCGCAACCAACGGAATGAACGCCGCCCATACGGCGGTGTTAAATACGCGCGATCGCAGGAGGAAGCTGTCGGTGTACGTTTAAACGAGCCGCGCGAGAAAAATGTCCCCATTTTGGTGGTGCTGCGATGTTCGTAGTTGCCGTTCGCCTGCGTTCGGCTAAGCCTTACGTCACAGTACGTGCAGACAGCTGCCCTCCCGTCACCAGTAAGCCTCCGCTAGTGGTGCGTCCTGTGCAGGAACGTGCATCACAGTATAGAGCGGTGTTGGCGACGGGACGACACAGAGCTGAGCAGACGAGGTTCTATACTTGCTGTGTGTAGCGACGTCCTGTCGTCTGCTAGTGTCGCCCCATTGCGATGCAATGGGCCCTTATTTTTGAAACGTCCTTCCCGAAGACTTCGCTGGTCTCCTCGCTCAGTTGACGGCGCAACAGGTAGGCATTGTCATGGAAAAAGACGAGAACGGCGAAAAGACGAAATGATAAGTGGGAAAACAAAACTGGAACTGAAAAACCGTGCTGAGGTCCGATTTCGTGCACTGCCAAAGGCTGACTTCCGGGACAAGGGCGCTTACTTCCGGTGGCTTCACGTTCGGGCGCTCAGTGCGCCATCCAGCCCCCTAGTGGAGATCAGTGGATGCGCCCGATACTGCGACAAACGAATCGAGATCCAGTCGCTGGGCGTCCGCGACTATAACGACGGTCGTTCCAAACGCAAACCACCATAAGTAGTAAGCCTACCGGTCCGCTGATAGCCACCTCGGAGCTGGTGTCGCCTCGGAGCCGCTAGCTTGCTTGCACTCAACGTTGGGCAGCGTGGAACGTTTGCAAAATTCAGGCTCGCTCACCGGACGCTGAGGGTTATGCGCGGTCCACGGGCGAGACGGGAGGAGGCGATCTTTTCTCGGCGAGGAATCGTAAACACCAAACAAAACGCACGGCGTCACGCACGGCCGCGGCAGCAGCGCTTGCTCCCTCCAACGTATGGAATCACTCACCTGCAACGAGATAAAAGAGGAGATAGCGGACGATTAGGAACACTGCCGCAAATAACGGGCACACACACACGCGCACAAGCATGAACAAAAAAAAAACACTGCGAATAAGTGTGAGCCAACCGAAACAATAGAATATCACCGCCCAGACAAGGGGGCGGTGGAATATTGCAAAAAGTTCGCCAGTAAGCCGAAAATTACGTCGTTAAACCGCAGGTTTCGTTAAGCTCGGGATAAAAACGCGTCGTTCGGCTGTATGGGAGGCGCAGTTTCTTCGCTCAAACCAGGGAACCGGTAAGATCGAAGTTTATCTGAATACAGGCAAGATGCTAAGACTACGTCACGCTCAAAAGGAGGAGGAGGAGGAGGAGGAGGAGGAAAAACTTTCATTAGAAAACTATACTGAGCTACCAGATTACTTTTACACTTCGCGTGGAACCTGATGGTGGGCATTCTTCCAGACGAGAACTCCACACTAAAAAAAAAAAAAAAAAAAAAGAAAAGAAAGCAACTCATCACGCATACACGGCGTGGAAACCAGGTGTTGTTGCTTTGACCAGTACACTGAGATGGGTGAAAGTGTTTTCGCCGACATCTGTACCAACTCCTAATTCGGCAGGGCTTTGCACGTTCTGAGTTCCCCGGCTTTGCAGGTTGATTGAAGGCTTGTTACATGACGAAGCATAACTATAACTGTGGGCCATACGCAACCAGTACATGATGTGATGTACAGCCTTTGTCAAAAGTTTGGAGCCCAGGGGGTTTGCTTCTGAAGCACACTGTCTGGTTCGTAATGCATCCCCAACGTTTCAAATTTGCTGAAGGTAAGAATATTTCTGGTCCTGCCCCCTCCAATGGGTAGGACTACCACGAATGTTACAGGAGTCCCACTACGAGGCTTAGAAGCAAACCCCCTGGGCTCTAAGCGTTTGACAAAGACTGTACATCAGCAGAAGCAATCCATCCATTACTATATTGCGTAGCCAGTCCATGTTTGAGGACCCCAAATACCAGATTTGTACCAGCAAGGCCCTGTGCTTATTTACTGAATTTTTTGCAGACTTTCAGATGAAGTGGTAGCGGCTACTCAAAGTATAAAATACTCTACTGTGTGTTAGCAAGAAATTCTGCTGTAAGTGGTTGTGTACATTTTGAACAGCACAGCAAACGTACCGGCAAGTTTCTGGCGTTGCCGGGTCTAGTCGCGCAAGCCCTTGTAGGCTTTGAATGGCCCGCAATATTCTCTATTATTACCATTCGCTCTTGGCTCAAACAACACCATTATTATTATTAACAGTAAGAATACTAGACAATACAAAACGAGCAATGCCCGGGAGGGGACTGATTTCACTGAGCAACGTTTCGAAAAGATGTGCAGTTCTTGAGCTCTCCTTGTCGAGACGTTCATCAGCGCACGAACGTTTCGTCCTCCCACCCCTTCTTCATTTTGTTCCGTCAAGAATTCCATGTTCCCTGCTCTGTTTCTAGCAGAATGGTTGGTGACGACGATGAAGTTAGATACCTCAGTACTCTTTTTCATTGCAGTGGAAGCTACGACCGCGAGATGGCGGCCTTCACAAGTGTGCGGCTGGCGTCCGAGAGCACCAGACTCATGGAAGCCCCCGCCTCGCGCTTGTGGCTTCCGCTCCACACAAAATAGTAGCCAGTACACCGGTACCAGTAACAGTTATAGGAGTAGTGATAGTTCGCAGTGGTGTCTCTTGTCTTGGGTGCACGTGACGAGCGACAACTCGTCACCCCTTTTGGTCGCGCTCTTCCCATCGTAGAGACACGTAAGTGCGATTGCGAACAAGGCCCGAGACGGCAAGGCCAAGTCATGCGATTTTGGACAAGGCAGACGAGTCCGAGTGGTAGCCAAGCAATACCGCCGGCACCAGCGAAGGCGGCAGAGAGGCTGGCGTCGAGACAGCGGCAGCCGCTGCGTTGCGTAAGCTGCGGCGTCGGAGTCGGCCGCCGCCGTGGCAAGCGACGCCGATTCCTTGACCGCATTCTGGACGCCGGCGGCAAGTACAAGGACGGGCCGCCGAAGGAGAAAAACGAAAAGAGCGGCAAACAGCGCACAACCGACGCCGCCCGGCGACGAAGCGGCCGCTACGGCCCGCTCCGACGAGCGCCCGACGAGGTGGGAGAGGAGGAGCCAGAACACGTTCCCCGCCGCCAGCCCAGCCAGCCACGGCTTCCAGCCTGGCCCCCTCCAGCACAGGCACACCGGAGCGACTACCCTTCTTTCCCCGCTCAGACCGAAAGAAAAAAAAACAGCGGCGGCAGGAGACTCGCGCCGGCGCGAATTAAGAATAGCGATGGGGGAGAGAGACTGGAAGGACCAGAAAGGGCAAGGATGGAGAAAGAAGAAGAAAGGCGCGAAACGGCAACAACAAAGATCGGCGAGAGCGGCAGCACCAGCAACAAGTCTAAGAGAACCACCCTCTCCCTCTCGAAAAGAAGAAAAAAAAAGAAAGCGAGAAAGGATAAAGGCCGTCCTCCTCCCGGCTCGCCCGGCCACCGCCGCCGCCGCCGCAGGAGCCGGGGCAGCGCAGCAGACGACCCAGGAAAAACTTGGCAGACGACGGCGAGCCAGGCGCGCATGAAAATAACAAGCGCGCGCCAGGAGCGCCCTGCCTGGCCACATAAGCAAGAGCAACGCACAAAAAGACGAAAGAAAGAAAGCGGCTCGCCCAGTTTTCGCTCGCCACCCGTCGTCGTAGTCGTCCGCCCGAGTTCGTCCGCTTTTTCTTGTTTGGCTCCGGGGAAGGCGGGGGCCAGCCGAATTCGAGGCTGGGCGCCGGTGTAGCTTGCTTCGCTGCTGCCGCCGAGCCAAGGGGGTTTTCGCGTGCGCACACGGACACAACCTCTCGCGTACGTAGAGCCGCCGCTGCGCAGTAGCACGCTCGAGTGAAGAAAGAGTTGTCTCTCCCATGCTTCATTACGGGGACAGACCACTTGGTCTTGTTCCAGCCGGGAACTCCCCGACACCGCAGCTCTCTACGCAGGCATCTCGCCTTTTTTTTTCTCTCTTCTTTTTTTTTCCCCTGCTGACAGGGATAGTAAGCGAGGAGGGGCAAGGCTTAGCTGTTCACTACGCACTAGGCGCCAGGTAGGGCTTGCTCTCTCTGCGTTGATATATTTCGCCGATGCTAGAAGCGCGTCCCACCAGGCATCGGGTCCAGGAGCACCGCCGCAATGCCGAAGGAGGAAGGAAACGTGGGCCGGAGACGGGGAGTAGGGGAAGTGAAGGAAAAACTGTATTCACATATTTACAATATTTACAAGAGCGGGACTGAGAATGGCTCTCAGTGGAAGGGCAACGTCTTCGTCAACCGTAGTCGACTGGAGCTAGCAGGCTTCTCTGCCACACTCACGGCCGAGTTAAATATCGTCCGGTTTCCCCAGATCCCTGGCTGGGGAATAATGGTCGACGAGCACTGTCCAATCCGATGGACCGAAGGGGACGTTCTTGTCACCACCCACGGCTGGGCAGGTGCGAGCTTTTCCACTCTAACGCAGCTGGGTCGATGAGAGGGGGAGAATGCTGACTCAACCAGCCCAGCGGGAAAGGAACCTCCCGAAGTCTTCCGGCAGGGGAATGAACTTGCCTCCCCGCCGATTTCCCAGAACGCGAGTCGGGGACACAGAATTCTTCAATTATCCGCCAGCGTGACCGGCGCCGCCAAGTCGCCTCCGCATTCACGGTGGTTGCTCGGACAAAAGCTCCTGGGCCTCGCCTGCCTTCGTCGCCGCTATAGTGGTCATCTCCGCTGTGGTCGCTGGGGTTTCTGCTGACAATGGCCCTCGACATTCTTGCTACACTAATCCGCTGAGGCTCGGAGGGGCATTCCAAACATCCCACTTCCCATGGTCGTCGCGGGGTTGTCGACCTTGGTGATTGTTCACGGTAGCTGTTTGATCGGGCCACGTGGTCCGAAGTACGGCTACAACAGCAGGCCTCGATGAATGTTCACGATAGCGGCTTGATCGGGCCCACGTGGTCCGAATTACGGTTACAACAGCAGGCCTCGATGAATGTTCACGGTAGCGGCTTGATCGGGCCCACGTGGTCCGAAGTACGGTTACAACAGCACGTCCGCCGCCCGAAGAGGTCTCGTAGTGGTTGCAGCCAACGCTGCTGCGCGCAGAGACCTGGAGTTGTGTCCGTTCGGCTTTTGGTCACAGCTGGGCCCAAAGGTTCTTCCTGCTTCGTTGACAGCTGTAACGAGCTCAACCAGCAAGGTACACAGCCCAACCAGCAGAAAGCGCCAAACCGACTTTAAGAACTGCCAAGCTGTTTTCGGTCGACAAAGTCTGTTTAGAAAAAATGAGCTGTCGCGTGAAATTTACGTCCTCCTCCGAAAGTTTCCAAGTTTGACCAAACCAGAATACACAGAGCTTGATTAGTCAAAAGGGAAAAATTTTCTAAAATTTTGGGGGGGTGCCGTAGCACGGTGTATGTCACAGAAAGCCACCGCCCGTGAGAGCACAAAGGGAAGGTGGAGCTGCTGAACACACATACAAACAGACAAAAATGATTCTCGCTAAAGCAAAAGAACAATACAAATTTGCATAGCGGAATAACGTCTGGGGAGTCATGAAAGGGCATTACACGGGAAAGCTTCGGCTGAGGCCATCAGCGTTGCCATTACCTCGCTATTTTCTGCAACGTCCCGCAATGCCAAGCTCCAAAATTTCGCTCTCATTTTTGTATAGGAGAGTGTAATGAACAAAAGAACAAAAAACAAGCATGAAACTCAATATGAGATTATGCGTCATATCCGCCCCTTGCGCGGCCGCGGTCCGACAGCTGCTTTAGCAGATGAGACATTGCATAATGCTAGGAATTCCAGCTTGCATTTCTGTACAGGAGAGTTAAATGAACAAAAGAGACAAGCATTCAACTCAAGACGGGATTATTCCTCGAATCCGTCTGCAAACAGCGTTGCGATCAGAGGAATTTACTGCTTCCTATTTTTCAGCCGCCCCCTGCGCGGCCGCGGTCCGATAGCTGCTCTAGCAGGTGCAACAGGACACAAGGCTAGGAATTTCAGCTTGGGACCCTTAACTGTTCTTCGTCCAAGTCTCGCGGTTCTGAAGTTTAGCTGACGCTCAGAAAGCAGAATGCGAGAAGGGAGCGAACGAGTGCGAATGCCGTGCCAGCGTATCCGTCTCTCTCGGATTGAGTTCGCGCGTTGCGTTCTCTTGGCTTGTGTTCCCACGGGGCGGGTGCGAACTCTTGAGCACCGAGGCGCCAAATTGGGGCGGCTACGCGGTTTGGATTTCAGTCGAGCATTCAACAAGGGCCGCACTTTCCCCTTAATTAACTCTTCCCGTTTGGCCACCTCTGTGCGCTGCCGCTCCGTGGAAACCTTCGCAGGTGGTTTGCGTGGCGCGTCACTAGCAATCGCTGAACCATTACAGGTAAAGTCGCTGGCGTTCGCCTCATGATCAGTTTGTACAATTGCCTGTTCTAGCTCACCACCGTGAGAATTTATCAGGCTTACTGGGTCATGTTTGCCCTCGTCACCCGCGTGCTCTGCTGGCGCTGCGAAGTCTGGAGCCTTCGAAATGGTAAGGACCTGCGCAGCATCATCTCCAAAACAAAGGCCTTTTTCTTTGGGCAACATATCCAAGCGATTTGAGAAAATCGAGGGATACTGCAAAGGCAGGTTTTGGGAGACAGCTGCCTTGGTCAGACGCAGCTCGAGGGGGCTCTCGATCGCGACGCGGGCAGTAAGTTGGTCGTGTTCGATACCTTTCCTATCCTTATACTGGCGGTACAGCAGGCCAGAACGGAGCTGGAAAGGTATGTTCTTCCGTGACACACCTATGTCACTTTGGGGACTCAAGTTGCGTAGAGATTGGTCTTTCTCTTGCTCAGCGGTGAACGTTTCTCTGTCCACACGAAGGAGTTCGAGAAAGCCATCCGAGTGGGGTAACACCAGATTGGTATTCAACTCCTCACCTAGCTCCAGCTCATCACTTGCGCCTGATTCGGAAGACTCACTATAGCTTGCACTACTATCGGTGCTCTTTAGCCCTGTGCTAGAAGTGAGTAAGTCCTGGGCTGGCTCGTCATTAGGTAACGCGGAGCCGTCACAGCTTAAGTCGTCGGCGTTCGTCTCATCCACAGTTTGCAATAAAGCCTGCTCTAGCTCATCACCGTGAGAATTTATAGGCTTCGGGCTTACAGGTTCAGGTTTGCCCTCTTCAACCACGTGCTCTGCTGGCGCCGCGACCTCACGAGCCTTCGAAATGGTAAGGACCTTCGCAGCGTTATCTCCAAAACAAAGGCCTTTTTCTTGGGGCAGCATATCCAAGCGATTAGGGAAAATCGAGGGATGCTGCTTAGGCAGGTTTTGGGAGACGGCTGCCTCGGTCAGACGCACCTCGAGCGGGCTCTCGATCGCGACGCGGGCAATGGGCAAAGACACGCTGGTTTCAGTGGAGCATAACTCATTTTCGGGTGTTTGGTCGCGAGCGGCTGTTGTTCCCGCATCGTTGAACTGATCTTTGTTTCCAAGCAGCGATGAGGCGCATTCCTCGCTTACAGTAGAACTTTCATCTGTCGCGTTCAGCGCGCGACTGCTTTCTGGAGGACTACCTTTTTGCGCTGCGCCTACGCCTATCTGGGTTGCAAGGACAATCTCTGCGGCATCCCGCTTTTCAGCAAACGCTGCGCTCTGGCTTGGAGCGCCACAGTCGCTGTCAGGTGACTGACAACGACGCTCTGTGCCGCAGATTATCGCTTCAACTTCCCGACTGCCACTGTTCTTCTGAGCAGTTAAATTGTGCGTAGCTGACCAAGCGAGGCTCTTTGGCTGGTCACTGACGCACTGATGGGAGCGCTGCCCGCTGCTATCACTTCGGCTTTTAGATACGGTCTGTACACGAATTCCGAAGTATCGGAAGAGGGCACTTTTGGCTTTGTCGTAGTTGCGGGCATCCTCATCGGACAGTCGCGCTAATACGGCAGCGACATCACAAGGGAGGATAGCCAGCAACATCATTGACCATTCGCCCTGATCTAGTTCCTCCTCCGCACATACCTGTTCAAAATTCGCGAGGAACGTTCTGAAGCTCTCGCCTCTCTGAAAAGTCCTCAGCCGATCTCGGGCCCTTTTCCGTCTGAGAAATTGAGTCGTACGTATGAGCTCCTGCTGCTCTCGTTTACGTAGTTCCTCGAGCTCAGCGCGTCTCTTACGGCATTGCTCCTGCCATTCTTTTTCAACCCTGTCGGCCTCCTTTTTAGCGGCTTCCTTGCGGTAAAAGCGTTCTTTTTCAATCCTGTCAGCCTCCTTCTTAGCGGCTTCCTTGCGGTAAAGGCGTTCTTTTTCAATCCTGTCAGCCTCCTTCTTAGCTGCTTCCTTGCGGCAAAGGCGTTCTTTTTCAATCCTGACGGCCTCCTCCTTGCGTTCCCTTTCAACCCTGTCGGCCTCCTTCTTAGCTGCTTCCTTGCGGCAAAGGCGTTCTTTTTCAATCCTGACGGCCTCCTCCTTGCGTTCCCTTTCAACCCTGTCGGCCTCCTCCTTAGCGTTCCTGATTCCCTCCTGAATGACTTCCCAGGTCTCCCAAATTTTGTCACCCTCCTCCTTAGCACCACATTCCTTAATAGCCTCAATCAGCTGCGGCTTTCTGTGACTCTTCCTGGCCTCAATACCCAGCTTTTCACACAGCAACATCAACTCTGGCTTCTTTAGCTTGCTCAAATCCATGGCAACTTCCGAACGAGGACTTTCAATACAAGCTGCTACGTGAAATGCATAAGCGAGCACGTGCAGAAAAACAATCTACAGGAAGTGATAAATTTCCAGAGTTATCAAGCCTGGCAGATTCTTAAAGAAAGTCAAGCGCTCACCACTGCTGAAGCCAGGACCAAGCGTGGAAGATCCCACCGCTGCCACCAGTTGATATATTTCGCCGATGCTAGAAGCGCGTCCCACCAGGCATCGGGTCCAGGAGCACCGCCGCAATGCCGAAGGAGGAAGGAAACGTGGGCCGGAGACGGGGAGTAGGGGAAGTGAAGGAAAAACTGTATTCACATATTTACAATATTTACAAGAGCGGGACTGAGAATGGCTCTCAGTGGAAGGGCAACGTCTTCGTCAACCGTAGTCGACTGGAGCTAGCAGGCTTCTCTGCCACACTCACGGCCGAGTTAAATATCGTCCGGTTTCCCCAGATCCCTGGCTGGGGAATAATGGTCGACGAGCACTGTCCAATCCGATGGACCGAAGGGGACGTTCTTGTCACCACCCACGGCTGGGCAGGTGCGAGCTTTTCCACTCTAACGCAGCTGGGTCGATGAGAGGGGGAGAATGCTGACTCAACCAGCCCAGCGGGAAAGGAACCTCCCGAAGTCTTCCGGCAGGGGAATGAACTTGCCTCCCCGCCGATTTCCCAGAACGCGAGTCGGGGACACAGAATTCTTCAATTATCCGCCAGCGTGACCGGCGCCGCCAAGTCGCCTCCGCATTCACGGTGGTTGCTCGGACAAAAGCTCCTGGGCCTCGCCTGCCTTCGTCGCCGCTATAGTGGTCATCTCCGCTGTGGTCGCTGGGGTTTCTGCTGACAATGGCCCTCGACATTCTTGCTACACTAATCCGCTGAGGCTCGGAGGGGCATTCCAAACATCCCACTTCCCATGATCGTCGCGGGGTTGTCGACCTTGGTGATTGTTCACGGTAGCTGTTTGATCGGGCCACGTGGTCCGAAGTACGGCTACAACAGCAGGCCTCGATGAATGTTCACGATAGCGGCTTGATCGGGCCCACGTGGTCCGAATTACGGTTACAACAGCAGGCCTCGATGAATGTTCACGGTAGCGGCTTGATCGGGCCCACGTGGTCCGAAGTACGGTTACAACAGCGTCACACGGTGACCCCGCCATCCCCGGTCTCTCGTCTTTCGTTCCTAAAATGCCAGGTCCAAAACACGCCTTTTCATATATTTTTTTTTCTCGCTCTTTCGCAAAAATTAATTTTAGTCGCGAGAGCACTCGTGCGCGGCGGCGGAACCGAGCACACGCTCTAAACATGTAACTAAGCTCGGTGGGGCGGTGTTGCGCGAACGACCGACAGCCTCTGCCTTGGAGACCCAACGTGCTTTCTTTTTTTTTTTTTTTTTCATGGAGAGTTTTCGCATCACGCCGCTAGGGCGACGGCACCGCTTCGCTTGAATCGTCAACGGTTGAACGGGAGGACCGATCAACAGCACAGTAAGAAAAAGAGATAAAAACAAAATCCAAACCGCCTGCTGCTGCGCCGCTGTGTTCCATTACAGCGGCGAATGCTGCACAGGCTGGCTCGGCCATACAAGCGGGGCTGCTGCATCGCCGAGTGTCCCCGTTTCGTGGTGGGAGTTACCCCGCTCCAACGAAAATAGTTTTGAGCCGGGCAGCCAGGTAGGAGAGGTGACGGCGACGAAAACGATATACAAAGAGGAGAGCATAGAGAGAGAGAGAGGAGGGCGAAGGCAGAAGAAGAAACACACGCTGCGACCCGGCGCGGAGCAGGTTGCGCGTTCGCGGCTCGATGCACCCTCGTCCGAAGCTGCTCGCAAATGCGGCGGCGGCGGCAGCAGACGTAGGTAGCGCGCTCACACCGCGACAAGATGGCGGCAGCCGCATCGGCGAACCACTCGCACAGTCGTAGAACCACGTACAACGCATTAAACCGCGTAAGACTGTGGAAAGCTGCGAGGAGTGCAGGAGCCAGCAGACTATCACAGCACTTGTCACAAATGGAAGTTACAAGATGCCACCGACAGCTGGCTGATCAGCTCATAGGCGGCGCCACCATCCGGAATTTTGATACCGGTCGCGGCCGGACCTTGATTCGGAGTCTCGCGAGCGGCGGGATTAAAGAACTCGGCTATGGACAGCTAACTAAGTGTGCTGAGCATTTGTCCCCGTGCAAGCTTGACAACGTGCTTTGGAGAATCATCAGCCACTGTTCCTGAGTAGCAGACGGAGCCGTATGGATGTTCGCAGCGTCGCCTGCTTGAACAGCAGACGGATCAGTCCATCTGCAGTTTCGTCTGCTCCTGGTTCTCAACAGCGCACGACGTGCAAATGGCGGAGCTATGCTCCCAGAGTACCAGTTTCGCTTCTGGGCTCAGAT
Source organism: Amblyomma mixtum (assembly GCF_055824585.1). Lineage (NCBI taxonomy): Eukaryota > Metazoa > Arthropoda > Arachnida > Ixodida > Ixodidae > Amblyomma > Amblyomma mixtum. Next base: position 294,887,491 of record NC_143013.1, on the reverse strand, counting down.
TCCAAGAAAGCGAGGGAAGTTTCCACTTCGGTACCTTCAACATTTTCGAAGCTTGGGGACGACTACCAGAGCTCTGATAACGAGGTCAAGCTGATCCGTGAACTTCTGCCAAAGCATGGGTGAGCTCTTTGTCATACCAGCAGAGATATACTCCACGTATGGCCCGTGTGTTAAAATTAGACGGTCTGAATGGGCCAAAATTTGGGGGGCAGGCAGCAGACTGTCACGCCACCTGCAGAGTCAAGACGAACTGCTCCCAGAGAAATAAAAGCAGCACAGCGCCATGGATAACCGAGAGCCCCGAACCAAGGCGGCGCCACTGTGAACTATGGGCGGATTTAAGGGGGAGGAGAGAAGGCAGTGTGAACGGTCCCACTCCTGGCTGACACTACCGCTTCACAGACGCTGCACAGTTCTACCACTATCTACCGAGACGACGAACAGAGGAGGTCCGGTCCCGACGAAGGCGAGCCGGTCGACCACCGCCGCAATTAAACCTATTTTAATCCCATCGACCGTGGAAACGCGCGCTCCGGCTGGATACGCGGCCTGCGTGACATGCGCAAGGGCGAACAAGCAACGGGGCGGCGCGATGGAGCGGAAGGAAGGTTCCCACGGATCGCCCGCCGTGGCGGCGTTCGACCACTCACGGTGGCACGTGCGTAATGCCTGCGTCGTGCTCCAAAAAACTTGCAAGCCACTGTATTCCAGAGGCGAGCTCTGGGCGAAACAGAGAAGAAACCGGACAAAATTACAGCCTGCCTTGTTACCACGCTCCCACGGGAAATGCACGAAAGACGTTATTCAAGATGTGGGTGTGTGTGTAAATAAACTGTTAACTTCGAGTAATGTGACTGAGCAAGTCGAGATGTCCTGCGTTATTTACCATCATCAACGTTATTCCTCTCTCAACAACATCAAGAGAGAGGGAAGGAAGATCAGAATTCCGGTGTGTGTGGCACACAGATCTACAACCACCTCGCTGCGTTGTTTTCTATTTAATACTGTTTGCTGAGGCAAAAAAAAAAAAACATGACGGACACACGCCTCGAAGGACAACACATGGCAGCGGGAGCCTGTATAATTTTTTTTTTTTTCAGCGGCACACACCACAAAATTTGCTTAAGCAAACTCCAAAGTAACGCTGTTAGCGAAACGTAATTTTTTTAACTCAGCTCTTGGTCCATGCTTGCAACAGAGCTATCCCACTCGAGTCCTCCGGCGACCTGCCGAGAAAGACGGACTACCGCGCCGCGCGTCACGTACGCATCGACGTCGCACAAACGAAGAAAGAAAGAAAGAAAGAAAGGAATAAAAATAGAGAAAGAAAGAAAGGAAGGAAGCCTTGGCGAGAGGCCGAGGTTAAATAAACAAATAAAAGTGCCGAATTGCGCGACGAAGCTGCTGACGACGATGACAAAGATGAGGACGATCATGGGGTCCGGGAGAAGAAGGTAGGGATAGTTTTGGGGAGGGGTCTCGGTGGTGTCCTGACAAGGAGCACTACGACGGCCCCTCCTCCACTCCCAGTAGAGAAAGCAACACCGTTCGTTAAGCCGCCAAAAGTAACGTCCAAATTATGATTGATCGGCGCGCGCGAAAAGTTCGCGACGTCGCACTTCGTCCGTGCCTTCCTCGCAGGACGACGACGACGCGAGCGGAGGAGGTCGACTGAGAGGAGGGCCCAGGATAGGAAAAAAAAAAAATAAACAAAGTGAAGAAAGTAAAACAAGAAGGAAGGAAGGCGTGGTACGGGAAAAAAAAAACAGTATCGAGAAGTAAATAAATAACAGCATGTAAAAGGACGAGACACGCATCCCCGGCCCGACGCGGAGAAGGCCAGCGCTGGGCACCACCGCTCCTTCACTGTTCCATCACTCAGCTCCGCCCGCTTTTGGCATGACCTCGGGCGGCTGATGATTTCGCGCGCCTCCTGCGTCGCAGTGCTTGACTTTCCGGCCCCCTCCTTGGCTATCCTGCGGGGCCGGATTCCGAGGACCGTGCATTTTCGCAATCTTTGGCGTCTCCTGTTCCTCGACGGCACCTCGTGGAGTGAACGGTGGTGCCACCGGAGAAGGCCAAGTCGCTTCCCTACGTTGTCCCCTGCTGACTGCGTGCGCCGTTAACTCGCACCGCCGCCGAGAGTCAAGGAGCCTTTCGCCTTCCTTATCGCGTCACTGTAGTGTTTCACGAGATATACAGGTTGTCTGACTTTACTCCATACAGATATAATCGACCATAACAATGCTGTAGGCAAACAGCTACGGAGTGCTGCTTCTGAGGATGCGTTATTTGTTCAGACAGATCTCAAGTTTAGGCAGGTTTGTCAACATTAACTGATTTTGAAGGTCACACTCTATGACCACTTTGTAATCCTACCGTTAGGCTTAACTTCACTTCCGCTGAATACACTGGAACAGCGTGCATATGCGGAAGCCGGCAACGCGTCTCCGCAAATCAGACCCAGCGAACGACCGTTACTTCGTCGGACGTTCGGAGAGACACACAATGCCCTTTCATCAAGGTACTTTGCGCCGACGAGACACGCCGGGGAAAACAGCCGACAAGACACAATGTACTACGATACATACGGGCTGTCAGCCGCGACAACGTGGCTTCGGCTCGCATAACCCCCAGTAACAGAGCGCTCTCCTATAGACACTTGCATGCTGTCAAGCGAAAGGTCACGCCGCGTACGTGCATGGGAAAAATCCGCCATCCACTGGACAGTCACAGCGAGTGAAGTCGCATAGGCAAAAGCGGGCGCTCTGACACGCTCAAGAGTACTCCTCTTTCCGGCTGCTGAACAAGGCCCCATCACACTACGCCAGCGCACGTCAACAGAGACACTCGTTGTTGCATAAGCAGGCAGCTGCTGCGCCTCCATCCAACAATGCACGCAGCGCGAATTGCGAAACGAGCGCCACATTGTCTGCAGTGGCCATCGATCAAGGCAGGGGGGGAGGCGTCGAAGCCTCACTTCGGCGCAACCTGCCGAAACACCACGGGATGGACGCCAGCTGGGCAGCCATCTACGGAGCTCCGGTCGACGAAACAATGCCAATCAGAGCGGGCCAAACACGGGCACAGGTGCGGCATTTGCAAAAAGTTCCGCGCGTCTATGAACGCTCCCGATAGGCTAGCCGGCCAGTACCTCGTTGCCACCCTACGGTCTATTCAAAGAGGCTTCCGTGGAAGAAATCGAGCGCCTGTAGTTGACCGATCAGTCGTTTAGTTTCGTTCGCTTTTTATGGGCTATTATCGAAAAGAAGGGAATTCGTTCCCGCACGCAAATGGGCAGGTTTCTTTCCAACGGTACCTGCCTGCACATACGCTTACCTGTGCCCAACTCAAAACACACGCGTGCAACTAAAACCTTCCCGCAGCTTACTGAAATCGCGAGCATAAACAGCGACGAATCCTGCTCGCTCTATGCCCTTCCGGTTTCTTGCCGGGGGATATGAACAGAGGATTCAATCAGGCGCGCTTGGAAACGAGCAAACGGATTTGAAGGCAAGGTACGACAAAAAGAGGCGTACCATTCTCAGAAAGCGGAAGCCCTTCTTAACACCCACAGAAGAAGCGGTCAACGCTCCCAGTCCTGCTCCACCGAGGAGCTGCTGGCTCGCACCAACTGCTTCGGCGTTGTGTACAATACGCGACCCGACACAACAGCGGCCAAATAATCACTGCGCGCACGGCACGGCGGCGTGGCAGACGATGCGCGAACACGTGTCTCTTTCTTGCTCACGAGCGCGAGTTGTGTACGTAGTACGCCAGACTACACACACGCTCGACGAAAAAACAGTGTAGCGCACAAGTTTCCCTCCCTTTCCGCCGCGCGCGTCCTTCCAAACCTTCCTCTCCCGCAGGGCGAAATGGTCCCGGTGCCTTTCGAAGCGTACGCCCGGCCCGTGACAAATGACTGCGCGCGTCGCGCGTAGCGCAGCCGGACGATCCCACCATCCTCAGCGCACTTCCCCCTCCAAAACGCAAGGTACCGTACTGCTGCACAGCGCCCGATGACCGCCGACCGGCGAACCTGAGCGGCCTCAACTTGGACCCGGCTGTTTACATGTTTGTTACCTCTACCAACTCGGTGCACTAAGTCGTCCCTAAGTTGGCCCGCTGAAGGCGGCCGTTGCCACATGCCCATGCAGCGCGTTGTTGTGTCGCACCTGCGCTGAAGCCTCTCACTTTTGTTGTTGTTTGTTGTTTTCGACTAGGAGTGACCCGCTGCTTCGTGGCTCACCCGCCTGGCGAGGTGGAAACGGAGGAGGAAAGGGCTGCGCGGACAAGCAACGCGTGCGGCAGCGACGGCGGGGCCCAACTTCCTGTTTGTCGCCAGCACCGCGCCGCCTCGCGCCAATGAGCAAAGCGGCGGCGGCGCGCGAGCTTCAGTAAACAACGGGCTCGCGGTCACCGAGCAGCAGCGCTCGCGTGGGGCTCCAAGGCGTCATCGTTACGGCGCTTTCGCGTGCCTTTCACAGAACAGTAACCGCCCCCAGCACACAGCTGCCGCGGTGTGGCGCGCGCATTCGACACCCCCCGGGTGCCAGTGTGTGTTGTCGCTCGTTTCCTCTATTTCGACGGCGACGCCGCTGGGTTAATGGCTTCTTCGCCGGCAGCCACGTTCCACAGTTCACAGAGAGAACAGACCCTAACGCGCTTTTTTTTTTCGTTTCTTTTCCTTCTTTCATTCGCTGAACTGTCGCTGCTGGTGGTCGCGCGACCCACAGCTGTTTGCCGCAAGCCTCCAAAGAGCTTTTTGTGCACGCTTTGTCGCCGTTCGCCGACCGCTTCCGTCGGCCAAATGTGCTAGAAACCGCGGCAAAAAGAAAGAAAAAGAAACATCCGCCTAGCCGTAGGCAAAGGCCGCCCCGATAATCACGGTTTTTGGCAATGCCGGCTCGCACCACGGTGTTACGCCGCAGAAAAGATGACAGAAAAAGAAAAGAAGCGAATCCCTATGAATCTAGTTTTGAACGCAACAAACGCCTTGCTATACATTGTTTCTCTTTGCAGTTGCTTTAAAGGTCATCCATTATGTGCCCGCGTGCACCAGCCTGTCATGTTTCGAAAAAAAAAAACTGCGAGACCTTCGGAACTAGCGCAAGAACAGCACCAGCGACAACTAGGTGGAGAGCGCAGAACATCCATTACCGAGGGAAACAAGGTGAACTCCCTCTCCAAACCATTAACCAGGCCGCACTCCGCCAGAGAGACAAGTAAGTCAGCTTCGCCATTCCATCCAAGCCAGCCAACAACGCACGCAGTGCGCGCGAGCAGCCCTCCTCAATCCCGCCACCAGCGAGCGAGCGAGCCAGCAGCCACGTGAACGCACGGGCGTAGTTTTTCACCCATGCGACGACAGGTTCTGACTTCGCGCACACGCAACTCCCCTCCCTGTTACCGCCATGCATCAACCGCCTGCGTTACGCGCGCGCGCCGCCGGCCACGCAATGTCAGCGATTGTCCTTCGGAAAGAAACGCGCATTCTTTCTTCCACCTTCTCTGCCTTCCTTCCTCTTTCTTTCCAGCTCGTTCTTTATTTCCGCACTCGCCCGCGCGTCGCGATAATTCGCGCGTGCGCCGACGCCGCCTTGGCGGCCAACTGTCTACAGCCCGCCTGTGCGATAATGAACGACCGACTCGCCCAAACAACGCGCTCTCCTAAGAGAACGGAGGGAAGGCGACGGCCCCGCCTCCGAAGTATACAGTGCACTAGAACACTCAGCCTGATCTACACTGTTCCCAATACGCGCTCCACTCCGAAGCACCGCGTACTACCGCACAACTTCAGACGAAGCATCAGGCACATCCGCGAGCAGTACCTTCCTCGCGTCAAATGCACTGCGCAAGCAAGCAACGCCGAGTGCACTGCGTGAGCAGGATCACGTCGGCAGTGCTTTAGTAGTCACAAACGCACGCACGCACTGCATGATTCGCGCTGCAACGCGAGCAGCCGGGACGCGGTCGCTTGTTTTGCGCGCGGCGAGCGCGATGACAGCTGCTCTTGATGTATGCCGCCGAGCCGAGCGCTGACGGAGAGAGCGGGCTACGGAGGACAAGGGAGACTTGACACTTACACGCATATACTCTCTCTAGAAAGCGTATCCCCCCCCCCCCCCCCCCTCCCTCCACGTTTCTTTTTATTATCGTGCGAGCGAGCAAAGAACCGAAGCGACCTCGCAAACGCTGTTGTTTGGGCGGTGACAAACGGCCACGATTAACAACGACCGGCCGGCCACCTGCTGGAAGGCGGGGGACAAGCCCCGCTGCGGGGAGCTCTCCAACGCGCGAGGCTAGGCAGTTGGCACGGCGAGAACGCAAAATAAAGAAAAAGGCAAGGAAAGAGGTCAGACGAGGCGTCGTTTACCGCCCGTCAGGAAACAGTCCTTTCTCCTAACCGGTCGTCGTAAGGACAGACGGCGCGCATACCGCCCGACAGCCAGCTGGAATGCAGACAGTTTCTCTTTCGAGCCAAGGTCGAACGCAAGGTTTCAATCTATCGCCGAGCGTTACTGGAGAGCTTTAGCATAGCAGAGGTATTCGTTACCACTGGCGAGTGTGGGTATTCGCCTGGTCACTACGCATGCGCAAGAGGCACCTGGCCCGGCCAGTCCTGTACATATGTGACACATCTACGCTTGTACGCCTCCGCTCCGCAAACCCCACGTGGTTTCAAAGTGTCTGTACAGACAGCATGCGACGGCTACAGGAGGAGAAAGGGACGGGGGGTATTGTTTGAGAATTCGGACCTAACGCCTGCAATGGTAGGCAGGAGCCCTTGCATGCTCAAAGCCATTCAACGTGCACTGCGCATGTCTCAGCCACGGCTCGATGGTTATGCTGCAAATCAGGCGAGTATAAAAAGACACCCGGGGCGGCTATTGCGGGAACGTGCCACTGATGTACGATGTGTACGCACCAAATCACTATACAGCGGGAAGTGCCCATCCTCTCCCGCCTCGATAGTTTCGAATCCAGAGAGGCATTACTAACTAGACTATCGACGCTCGTGTTCAACATCGTGTCGAAATGCATCATCTGGTTCAAAGCTCCTGATGTCGGGTACTATATCTTTCAGGTGTATCTAAAAATGGGGCTTTGGCTAGAATCGTTATATTCAAAGTCACCACATCAATATTGATCGAGCGAGTGTGAGTGAGTGAGTGAGTGAGTGAGGCAAGTGAGTGAGTGAGTAGACGAGCGTGAGCGAATCAAGTGGCGTGATCGGCGAGCGAATGAATGCGTGTGTTAAAGAGAGCGCGATGCGTGCCACTCGCCCAGCTTTTTCGTCCTCCAGACGCGTGCCAAGCCAAGCAGAGCACATTAGTGCCCGGGACGCTGGGCGCTGTCGACACGAACGAAACGTCAGGATCGGCAACGGCGAACCCCACCGCGAGAGAGACAAGCAAAAGCACCAAGCGAGGGAAATAAAAAGAAGTAAAAGCGCCGAGAACGTCGAAGACGGGGCCGACGGAGACCAGAATCATTCTTGGTTCAAAGACGAACCGCACAACTGGCCAAAGCGAACGACGCGACGTCGAGGGAGACCTGCTCATGGAGGGACGGAGGAAGGTGGATGCTAAGCGCAGTGGCGCAAAGACAAGAAGAATGAAGCCGTACAGGCAGTAGCACTGGCAACAACAACAACGGCCACAGCGGCAGGAGTAGCAACGGAGCCGGGCTCAGAAGAAGGGGCAGACAGACGGGCGCTAGTTTTAATGGTCGCGAGACGCAGCAGCGGCGAAACAATACGCCCATTACGGCACAGCGTGACGGGCAGACGCGCCTAATGGCCGCGGCGGGGTCTGCCGGACGCGCGCAATCAGTCACCAGCGTAGTGTGACCCCCGTCGTCACCACCACCACGCAGGGGGTCTTTGGTGTAGTATAGGCCCCCGCCAACATGCAACACCGGATCGCAGCGGCAGCATTCGGAGACGTCAAGCGGAGCGTGGATGACAACCCGCCTGCGAGGGCGGCGGGGGAAGCCCTTCCTTCCTCTTCCCCGATTACAGTGCCAGCAGCAGAACGGCCGACGCGTACGTCTCGCCGGCAGGAAGAGACGTCGTAGCCGACGACACGCTTTCCAAGGGGGGGGGGGGGGGGGGGGGGGGGGGGGATGCAGAACGCATGCGTTCCTCACGCTGCTCCGCCTCACTGGGCATCGGAATGAAAACCTCCATTTCCGTGCGAATCGGAGTCGCTGGACAGTGCTCGGTCTCTCTTGGAAACAGCCAGTGATGCTAGCTATCGTAGCAACAGCGATGTAACTAGCAGCAGCAATACCAGCAACCCCACCAGCAAACGTGTATTATAAACAGCGCACCTCAAGTGAACCTCGACTGACGTCATCACTTGCGGGTGGACACGGCAGTAAGCGAGAGACGAAGCTAATGCAGTCCGAAGGAACGCATCGACGACAAGTGACAGAGAAATTCAACGCCGGCTAGTGGGATAGAGTAACACAAAGTGACTTTGTTCTTTTTTTTTTCTTTCGGCGCCTTGTTTCTCGCCTGAAAAAAAAAAAACACGGGGAAAAATGCTAAATGCGGCAAGTATTAGGCCATCGCGGTTCAAAGAACCCCAGGCAGCACTATGTACACTTTAGTCCGCATTAACAGCTTCGAGACGCAAAACCTCACATAGCAGCCCTAGAAGATGAGGAAACCATCAAATTCTTGGTACACGGTGAACGCTTTTCGTCACTCGAACCCTCCCCATCCACAGAGCGGCTGGCGCTCTTGCTTAACGTGCCGACGCCTGCCAAAGGTTGGGATTAGGGAGGGGAGGGGGGGGGGGGAGCCTTCAGCTGACGTCACTTGACGAAGCCAAGAAGCGAGGTGGCCCACAGCCAGTAAACGTGCCGACGGGACTGACACAGAAAAGGCGGCTTGTCAGCGCGCAAGGATGTTGGTCAAGGACCCTCCCCAACATCGCCGTCGACGCAAGCTCGGGTTCCAACGCTCGTCTCGTTCCCAGGCCACTTCCAGTTTCTCTACGGCCATGCGAGCTTCTCGCGCAGACGCAAAACATAACGGGAACGTGTACCTACACGCTACACAGCTTTTGCCGGCCAGTTCAGCGGGCGAAATTTTCCCGTTGTCTGACGTACTGCCAGCTGCCCCCCCACGCACCCCCCGATACACAATACTAAAACACCAGTGAAATAACACCTCCATATTTACCACGTAGTTTCTAGCGATACCACCGCCAAACAGAAATAAAATGTATCAAGCATAACCCAACACCGCCATTAGAAATGCATTGCTGCAAGAATGGCACATGGTTATGCAATGCAATCGGACAGAAATGACGACTAATCACAAAGTCAAAAAATGCTTCGGCAACTGTGAATATATTTTGTGTGCATGCGTAGTAACTTCCAATTCACGACGACAGCTGTCGCTTCACACCAGGCCGAGAGGGGGTCATTTTTCTATACATCTTAAAGCGCAATGAACGGATCAAATCTAGAGCAACCTTTCCAGTTCAGTCGTTAGTTTCCTCCTCAGTGCGCTGATCGCCAAAGCCCCACCATCAGTGAGCAGCCATTTTTTAAGCAAAGTCCCGATCTAACACTGCGTTTAGCCCATGACAGCTATAGATTCTTGCGCGGCCAGTGAAATCAACTTCAGGCGGTTGAGAGCGCGCACAAACAGGAGACCGCACATTTCTCGAGTCCAAAACACAACCGGAGCTGAGCCGCCGACAGCGAACCGCAGCGGAGCAGCTCTGAAACTGGCGGCCTTCCTCCAAGTCTGCTTTCCTCCCAAAGCCTCCAAGGAGGAATCCGCGCTCAAAGCGCCACGCCCCTTGCTGCGCAACAACAGCTCCGCCAACTCGCGTAGGGAGAGGTAACACAGAGGAAACTAAAAAAAGAAAAGAAAAACCTAAACTTGCGACCATGGCCGTAACTCAGCAACTTCACGCACAGGGACACGTACGCAGGCACATTTAAAGCAAGAAAAAAAAAAACAGGCGAGCCACGGCAGAGAAGTAAGGAACAGAGAGGTACGGTCGGCCACGCCGGGCTGGGGGAAGGGGCACAGTAAACAACCGAGCCTGACTCTACGCCAGCCGGCGCGCGCGCAGGCACAATCTACTGCTATCCCGCGGCGCAGCGGCACTGTCTCCCCCCCCCCCCCCCCCCCCCCCCCCCTCCCCGTGGCCCACACCACAACACTGGAACGCTGACGTCGCCGCGTTCTCGTCTTTGTTCCCAGGGCCCCGTCTCCCCCCCTCCTCCAAAATACAGAGGCAGGCGACGCGCCTCGTATAGTGTCGGCGTCGGCGCGTGAAGTCAGTGCGCGCGCACGTAGTCATTAGAAAAAAAAAAAAAAGAGGCTCCTCCCGGCGCGCACAGAGGGCCAGTCAGCGCAGTCTCACACACACACGGTCAGGCAAGGCCGGCACACTCGGGTCAGCGAGGCACTTCGCGGCAACGGCAAAGTCGGCCGCCGTGCCGACGACGTAAATACGCGGCGGCGGAGGAGACGGCCAACCGGAAGAAGATCGCGCGCCTGCCTGCCGCCAAAGGAGATGACGCTGCGAGATGAAAGCAACGCGTACCGCGAAACGTCTTTCAGCTCGGCGACGTACCGCGCCTGTGGCCACTGTTCCAGTCGCTTGGAAGGGCTAAATATACGACACTGGAATTACACCGGAACGCCTAATTCAGACTTCCGGTTTATTCGAACCGACGCACCGGTCCCGTGTAAACGTCGGGGGCATTCAAAACGCCAACCCCAAAGGTTCCAACTCCCGACATAACTGGAACGAATTCTCCGCGCTCTCCGAGCTCTACTATCCAGAGTACGCTCTGAAAACGCTTACTAATGCGAGAGCACTATATGTCTCTATCGCGTCAGCAAAATGCGTCCGCAATTTTGTCCGCACACGATTACGTCGTTCTCCGAAGACAAACGTGTGAAAGTGTGATTGTGACAGATAGTGTGTGATAAAATGTTGCCATGGAAAAATTTTGGTTAATGAGGTGCAATCAGTTAATTTGAAAAAAATATTCTTAGACGTCAGAATAGCCACGGACATCGATATAGAACATGGACGTCAGAACAGCCACGGACGTCGCATTGCTCCAGTGCGGGTCGCCGCAGTGATCTCGAAGTTTCTCGCGGGCTAACTGGCTAACAATGACCACACGCATTCAAACAGCGCAAAGACGAAACGCCGAAATGCCACCGCAGTGGCAGCGGTGGGCCAACCCGACTCGGAGCTAGCACACGGGGAATTTCGCACACGCGCGAGAGAAGGATAAGAGACGGGGCATTGAAGCGACCACCTTCGTGCGTAAGCGTCAAGTGCGCGAGCCCACGGTCCGTCTGCTCCGAGGCAATTAATTAGAAACGAGGGGCGAAAAGGGGCACACGTCCACGGCGACGCGTAATTTTTAAACGCCCGCCGGATCACGCAAAACCACTTGCGCTGCGCGCGCGAGCTCTTTGCGTGCCAGATAAACACAATGAGTATGCGGACAATCAGAAATAGGCGGCGACCGCGGAAGGCGCGACTGGGTCATCCACAACAAAAGAGTCGGCGCGCCGCATGGCGAGAAGGAGAAGGAGCCCACCGATGCGGACAAGACAGGGAAGGTGGCGCAGAGAGGAAGGGAGAGATTTATGACAACACCCCGAGGTGTCAGTTACACACTTTGCCAGTCCCCTGGGAAACGGAACCCTCTTGCTTTGCCGCCCCCCCCCCCCCCTCTCTCACTCCGCGACATCCACCACGCAATAAGGAAGGAGGAGGAGGAGGAAGCAGCGGCATGAGAAGTGGAGAGGAGATTCTTCAAGGGGACCACGCTTTAAAAAAAAATTAGCGCCGGACGTTTCGGCACTTACACCGGGGCAACAATCTCCTGCGCCACGAAGCCGTTCGTCATCCTTTGCGAGCGGAGATTAGAGGCGTTGTTTGGACTTGGCTTCCAGGAGCTCGCGCTGCATGGGAGAGGGTGTTTGAGGAAAAGTGCGAAGTGCAGGAGGCGCCGCGCCAGGGCGAGAGAAGCTCGGAAAAAATACACCGAATCACTTAACGTGACCCAGGTTTCCGTCCCATCCCCCCCCCCCCTTTTTTTTTTCCCTGTCACGCATCCTTGCGCACGTCAATCTTCTGCCTGGCTCGCTTGTAATTCTATTTTTTTTTTTCCACTTATCTAGCCCGCCTTTCGAGACACTAAATCAATGAACAACATAAAAAAGCAACACGAAGCGCTAGCACGCCGTAAACGCTTATTTTATGGAACGAGTAAGCACTGCTAGCTATTTCCTTCCTCCTCTATTATAAGAGACTTTCACGCATTACTGCGCTCACACCTGTTGTAACACACGACTCACACTCCCGCACTTCGTCACGCAGTGGAACCCGTAAGAGCTCGCAGATATCGAAACATCCCCCTCCCATCAGCTCGGTCACAGGATGCTATTTATTGGAATCCTGCCATTCAGGACTAGACAAACTAAACCCTCACCCTTGCATCGGTAAGCGACTGGTATCTCTTTCCGTACCATGATCCAAAACCGAACTGACGACGCGAACAGCTACCCACCACCTCCTTTCAAGAAAGAACTGTCGCCATTAAGACAGCGGTCACGTAGCCATATCCGTTCCCACCTACGCACGGGCGCCGCCGTCTCACTGCACTGTACAGTTGCACTGCTACTTCGGAGAGTGCAAGCCAGCCAAGAATTCGCGCTGCATTAGGCGGGAACTTGTGCAAAACGAACACGAACGAAAGTAGCAGCGGGCGTCTCTTTCCTCGAGGCAAACCTCGATGAAATGTTCCTCTAATTCTCGCACGCGCCCAACCAAAAGCGCTCGCGTTTAAATTTGTTAAAGAAGTGAAATGCGTTGCACTAAAATAAATCAATAATTCGCACAGGCCGGAGAGCACCGCGGCTACGGCGGTTAGATGCAGTCACCGTATACCGCGGCGCGCCAAAGATTCCGCGGCAACTTTACAGCCAAGCCAAATGCGAGATGTCCATTTCTAGGCACTCGCGAGCGGTGGGTGATGGGAAGGAAACTCGCATAGACGGTGGCGCCACTTTCCCACTCCCGGTAATCTTGGGAAACTCTACGCCGACGCCGGGCAGCGTGAACTCGCACAAGGAACCGGCAGCACGAACTTGTCCATGACTGCGAGAAAGCACCGGCGAAAAAAGAACCTATGCACAAAAGGTACTCACTACGCGCGAGCCAGGAGCGGTCGCCGTTCGAAATTACAAAGTCGGTTCTTACTTGCTAAAAAAATAAAAGAGAGGTGAAAAACCTTCGCCTTCTGCTGATCGTCCCGCGCGCGCACACACACAACCAAGATGGCGGCCGGCCCCGCACATAACAGTCATTTTCCCCGACACGCGCCGGTGGGCCTCGCTCGCTGCTGCTGTAGCTCTTCTTCCGCCACCGGAACCACGCAGCGCGGCGTACGGCGCGCACGCGAGAAAGAGGGGAAGGCGTTAATTAATTGCCGCTGCACTGCGCCATGCCCAGTGCGTCGCGTCATAATCGCGCAAAATGGGCTAGATTGCGCTGAATGCACGCACGCACGCTGAACTCCCTGAAACCTACCACCTTCACTTATCTTTTTTTTTTTTTTTGTCTCACGCAGGACGCACCCAGAAGCGATATTTTCTTTACTATCTTGTAGAGTGGGGAGAAAAACAATGTCGCCGGCTCTTCGCGTGAGAAATGCGTGCTTCCTGCGATAACGAGAACGAACACGTCTTTCTGGAACGGCACAAATAAAAACACTACGAGGGAACACCTCCCCCTTCATCCTCCTTCCCCTCACACAGAAAAAAAAATAGTACCAGCTAGTGTCACGAGATATAACGGACCGGGGTATACAGCAAAACGGTGCCGGTGCGCCACTGGATGCCACCGCCAACGTTTAATCCACCAGCCGAAATGGGAAAACTGACGACTAATTGTTATACGTGGCCTTCAAGGCGATGCACTAAATGCTTCGTGCAGCCCGGTTTTTCCAGCAACAAGAGGCACAGTTCCCATACCCAAACCCGTGTACTGTGCGACGTCAGTACACGTTAAAGATCCCCAGGTGGTCGAAATTTCCGGAGCCCTTCATCTACGGCGTCACTCATAGCCTCAGTCGCTTTCGGACGTTAAACCCCATAAACCAAACCAAACCCGTTGGCTTATTGATAAGGCTGGCCATACACCGAAGCGACGACCAACAAAGAAGGTATTTTCCGCGACTGCCCGGACATCTCGTGGCCAGGAATATCAATCTTACAACGAAGCGGACCTCTCAAATCTCAGCCCAGGGCGTCCATCCCGTTCCCCTCATCTCGTCCCTCTTTCATTCTCCTCCGGGTCAGCGCAATACAAAGGTACAGTTACTCCCTCCTAGCAGAACAAGACGGCAGGCATCCCTCACCCACCCACACTCACTCACTCCCGATCTTCGAAAGAAACTCGCGGGGAGGAAGGGCCGCTGCCTCTCGGCACTTTCTAATAAACGGAGGACGAGTAATTGCCAGCTGTCGCCAGCAGGCTGGCCGCGACGGTATCGCACTGACGCCAACGTTCGCTCTGGCAGAGGAAGCAACCAAAAACAAAACGCGCGTTCGCGAGGCTACAAAGAGAACAATGCTCGAAGGCTCTCGACGACGGAGCCGGCCGACATTGCGCAAAAAGAGGGGGGGGGGGGGGGAGGTACCATACACCACAGCGATGAAGGAGGAGGCAGACAGACGGGGCCATTGACTCCGTTCCTGGAGTCGGTCTGCTGGGGAAGAAGAAGACTCGGGATGGAGGATAGGGTAAAAAAAAAAAACAAGAATAAAGAAACGAATAGAAAATACGAAGGAATTACGAAACAAAGCCCACCGGGAAGAAGACGCACAAAGAAAAAAAAAGTGGAAAACGAAGCGGACGCGCACTGCGATAGTGCACTGCCCGGCCGGTGGGCTTCGAAGGAATAAACGCTCTAAGCAAACGGAACACAAACAAACTCCCTTTCCGGAAGTTTGATACACGGCCCCCCACCGATTCGCAGACCAACAATCTGCACTTCTCCTCAACCATCCCCGCGCCATCTCCAGTCCCCTCTCCGTATTCCTACGCCTCGCAAATCTCGCCTAGCGACACCCGTCGCCGACCTCCGAGATTCTACAGCTGCTTACTAAGGCCCTCACAAGAGCATCTCGCAACCCAAAACATGGGTCCTCCAGTACAATACTTTTAACATTGTACTACCTGGCGCCACTACCTTATAACGCCTGACCACTAATGCGCCTGCCCACTGGCGGTATATGGCGTCGGCACACGGTAGCGCTTATGCCAAGACTTTTTAACAAGTTATAGCACAGTGTGCACTTCCAATAGGCTACAACTTAAAGCGAGCATATCTCGCTCATTCGCTACCCCATAGTGTTTTCCGTTAGCGCGTGAAAACCCGCCGATTATTATTACTTACGAATTTGCGACAAAGAAAAAAGCACGACGAGCAACGGCGGGCAGCGTCCAGATCGGAAACAAGGAGAGAAAGTTCGCGGGAAGTGCTTTCTATCTTCCGGAGTCGGTCACGCAATAACGTCCTCCCAGGGGGGGGGGGGGGGGGGGGGGGGGGGGGGGGGGGGGGGGAGGCTCCTTCCACTCGCGCCTGGCGTTTATATACGCGCCCAAGAGCGGGACGATTCCGGGAAGAGTGGAAGCCAGTTCCTGGAAAAGAACATCCGCGGGGCTCATAGCTCGGCGCCCGGCACCACGCTCAATGATGAACTTGGCCGCCGAATGCGCGCGGGCCCCCTTGCCCCCGCAACACGACGCGACGCTTGGCGAATGCAGCGGCGCGCGCGCTATTTCAAAGGCCACGCCCACCACTCTCCCCCGAGACGAGAAGACTGCAGAGGCGGCGACCCTCGCGGAAGAAGTCGTCGTCGGTCTTGGTCGTTAAGCGAGCTGCCTTCGTTTTAAGCTGTCGCAATTACGCGCGCGAAATGGGTGTTTCGGGTGGCAGACCGAGTGCAAGAGAAGAACGGTCTCCTCGCTCGCAACAGCAGATGAGTTTCGGGCGACACGAGGACGTGGATGTCTTCTCCGTTCCCTGTCTCGCGTCGACCTTAGTCGAAATTATGAAGGCCACTGGGGCTTATAGGGGGCACTCAAAACGAGCTAGTGATAATCCAGCGTAAATAAAGAGTGGGAAATGGATATGCGCGGGGCGTGCGGCATAATGTGTATTGAAGGAGATAATTTACTGTCCTATAGGGCATCAGAGTGTATTCCCAGAGAAAGTACAAATGCAGCGGAGACGAACGGGGGAGGGAGGGGAGATAACTGACTGCCCCTGAGGGCATCCGAGTTCGGAGTGGATTCCCAGAGAAAGTGTATAAACGCAGCGGGGACGAACGGGAGAGGGGGGGGGGGGGGGGGGGGGGCTTAGTCCTGCTAAAGTATTCTAGTTCGCTTAGTCCTCCGGTGGGCTTAAGTGGGCTGATGATGATGATGACGGCGACGATAATCTTGTGGGCCTAGCGTCGCGCTCTTGGATCTCCTGGAATGTAAATACTCGGGCCCCGGCCCCTCGGATACAATCTGCGCCTTTCCTACCAAACTTCTATTCCAGGCGACGGTATGTAAAGTGGGAACAGCCGACAATAAACGAGCGCTGCGAATGCACACAGCCTCGTTACGTAGCGAATCGAACCCCTGCGAGAGCCCCAAAAAGCTCCCCGGAGCTCCGCTGCGGAAAACCGCGCGGAGAATTAAAACAAAACAAAAATAAAGGCGAGACGGAAGGGAGAGTGAAAGAAGACAGCGAAAGCATTTTAGTGCAGACTCAATCAATGAGAACGCTGTAACGCCAAAAAAAATAAACAAAAATGCATTTGCTGAAGAGCCGAGCGGAAGAGGAAAAAAATATATATATAAGCGAAACGAGTCGCCAGCGAAGATTTGCGTTAACGCGTCCGCGGTTCCTATTTCCCTCGCTCGCCTTCTCAGTTTCCCCGGTTCTCTCCCCCAAACGCTGCCCGCCTTCTCTCCTTCCCGACTCCCGGGTTCCAGGAAGTTTCGACCCCGGACGATCCCCCACGGAAGCGAACAGGTCGTTAACACCGCGCGACGCCGAAGCCGCCACACCCGACGAAGACGACGACGACAGAGGGGGCATAGAGGGAAGGAAGGAATGGGGATAAAGGGAACAAGGCGCCGCACCACCGCTTCTGCCCGCTCCCAACGGCTGCATACGGTGAATACCGCAGTGATAAAAAAAAAAAAAAACAGAGCGCGGAAAAGTAATAAGGGGGGTGGGGGGAGCCGGTCATGTATCAAAAAGGAGGCACAAGCCGAAAGGTTACAAGAGGGTCTGCCAAAAAAAAAAAAAAAAAAAGGCCGGTGCGCCAGCGGAACGAGCCGAGATTAGAGCGCAGACCCCGCTGAGCAAGAGCGCGAGAGAGAAAACGCGCGGCACTGGCGATATCACTCCCCAGAAAAACTACGAAACCGCCAGAGGTGTGGTGTCAAGAATTTAAGTGAGGAGTCAACACGCCCCCCCCCCCCCCCCCCCCCCCCTTTATGTTTGTTTCTCTACGAGAGACGTGAACGAAGGCAGGCAGCAATGCGTCTGTTGGCGTTTCGGCCCAACTCAGAATGGCTCGCATTGCGAAATAGCATCGCGCATTCTCAGTAAAAAAAAGAGAGAGAGAGAGAAATACTACACAAGAGATACTGAAAAGGAATGGAAATCCAAAGGAAGAACAAAAAGTCGGAGCTTCGGAGAACAAACATCTCGCAGTTCTGCGCAGACGCAACACGAGTAGGCACCTGATTTCGGAGGACACCTTCTAAACGCAGTACAAATAGGCGAAAAATAAATATAAATATATACATATATAAAGGGGGAGGGGGGGGGGGGGGGGGGGCAACGCTCAATCAACAATGCCAAGCAAAGCGATGGATTCAAATGAGAAGGCAGCAACGAAAAGCCGAAAACGTGCCCTTTCGGCCTCCGTCGTCGCGCGCTCGTTAGTGTCAGGTTTCTTCAATCACGCGATGACAGCGGATCACGTATGGCACGGACGAACTCAGTATTAATTCGCCACTAATTCCTTTAATACACTTCGATTAATATTTCATCTGGGCGAGCTGCGGGCGCACTGCTCCCTCGGGGTCATGTGCGCATGCGCATTAGCGGCAGATGATATGCTGAAACTTTATAAACTTTATAAATGCCAAATACGGAGCGAAAGCAGCAGCTATGCTAAGCAGATGCAGAGACTACCCACATTATTGCCGTGGGTGCTACTCCTCGGACCAACCAGGTGGCGTGCTAATCCGGCAACTTCGATCTTTCCACATTACGCGACTCCGATGATCGCTATGCTGGCAGCTAGAACACAAGAAATTATAAATCGCATACAGCACTCGTGCAGTTTCTAAGCGAGTACGTAAATCGAATCATCAGGCAGTTTTCTTTTGTCTTTCTGCGATTAAGGTAGACGGAACCTTAGGTACGTCAAAACTGCAGAAGTGCAACAATATGTAAAGCCCGGCGTGATTTAGATAATTTATTGCAGCACCGTTTTCATCTTGAGAGTTCTGGTTCCGGTTTCCGCAAGCTGTGACGACAAATGTCAGCCCATGCACACAACCGTCACAATCACGTCCGCCCGCCATCTAGCAAGGCTGACCCACCCAATCGGGGCTGTCGATACTGGGCGAACCGCGCCGCCGTTCGGGGCATCGTCGCCAGTTGGCGCTGCCGTACGTAACAGCACCGCAGAGCGACATAACATCAACACACATAAAAAAAAATACATTGGGCATGGTTGAGGTTGAGGTAGTTGCAAGCTACAGGTGGGATTGGCCTTGCGGGTTCTGCCGGCTATTTCTAACAGTCCATCTGGAGTCCAGATCCCAGTACTGGAGGAACTTTAAAGAACTCCATCCCATTTTGCTCCGGTTCGGGAAGGTGTTTTCATTTCTCCCAAGCCGTGACGGGCACGCTAACAGTAACAAAAGTTAGAGTGGGCGATTAAAAGGAACGAAAAATAATAATGCCCGCCCGCACCGCTAATAGCACAACGGGCTGCTAACAGTAACAGCGTTCAAGCGCCACTCTGCACTGAAAACGCCCGTGAAGCCTCGTTACGGAAAAAACTAGAGAACGCGTGACGTTGGAGCACACGTCGGCCGACCCTCGCGCAGAGGAGTTCGGGAACGCCAAACAAGGGAGCGAGCGCGCACAGCTGCTGTATAGACGCATGCGTGATCGGAACTATTCTACGGCACTCGGGAAAACACCCGACACTTTCTCTACTGCCACATCGGCGGAGGGGACACCGGAACAAAAAAAAAAAAACAGCGCTCGTAAACACGCCCGCACGTACACGGCCGCACCTGGTTAGGACCGTAAAACGGAGAGAAGCGTTTACTGCGCCGTCGTTCGCAGTGCGAGGAAGGGACGCACCTCCCGACACGTGAACAAAAGAAAGGAGGGGGAAAAAGAAGAAAATTGACACGCGTGTACGTTACAGCTGTCAAAGTGAAGGATGCTAAAATCGCGCGCTGGGAAAGTATACCGGCATCGGGTTACCGGCGGGGACGCGTGTACGGAGAGACGAGCGGGAACTGGTTTGGTTTGGTTTATGGGGTTTAACGTCCCAAAGCGACTGAGGCTATGAGAGACGCCGTAGTGAAGGGCTCCGGAAATTTCGACCACCTGGGGTTCTTTAACGTGCACTGACATCGCACAGTACACGGGCCTCTAGAATTTTCTCCTCCAAAGAAATTCAACCGCCGCGGCCGAGATCGAACCCGCGTCTTTCGGGTCAGCAGCCGAGCACCATAACCACTGAGCCACCGCGGGAACTAGTTTCTGTCTGGCAGGGCTGCTTGTGATCGAGGATAGGCGAACAAAGCATTTGCGACTGGATACGACAATCGATAGACTCCGCTTCCGATAACAGCAAAAAAAAAAGTGAAGTTCATGCAAACAAATACAGAGCACGACGCTATCTTACACGTACACTTGCATCACTCGTTCGGAAATATCAAGCTTTCGATACAAAAAGAAAAAAAAAACGGAAACACGAACTAGCCAATCCTTGTCACGACACTCGATCTGCCTCGCTTACTCTACGGCATCGGTCGCCCGTCATCCTGCCACGCGAGAGTCATGCGATCGACAAAATAAGCACCGTCCATGCGAAGAAAGACTTCTGTCTGGAAGGAAAGCCCTCCCTTCGCTCTATAGCTGTACAGGCTTAGGCCCCCGTCGTTGTTGTCGCCATGCTCTTCGGACGAACACAACATGCTATCTCTGCTGCCCGAAAAAAAAACAACCGAAGACACGAGACGGAGGGAAAAAAAAAATAGATTTAAAGCAGGTCTGCCGTTCCAGGCCATCGTCGTCTTCTTCCTAAACAATGCGCGATAAAGCCTGTCAGAAACACACCGTCTTCCCGAGTGCCGACATTCGCATTTTGCCGTTTTTTCTCACTGTTTGTTTGTCATCATTTCGCCGTCGCAGTGGGTAGGACGAAAAAAGATGCCCCCCCCCCCTCACACATACACACGCACATGCAACGCACTGATCTTTCCTCTCTTGCTCTGCGGAAATCAAGAAGAGAAAAAAAGAAAAAAAAAGCAACACGACCAAACGGAATACGACGATATGTGTTCGCCGTCGCCTTCGTTGGCTGTCAGCACACAATCCCCTCCCCGATGCCATCCCTGCCGCGGGCGAAGCACGCAAACAACAGGCGACCGGCGGAGACAGCTAGCTCTACACTATCGCGCTTCATTCAAGAAAAACAAGAACGCTTCCCGCTTTCTCCTGCCTCTGCAGACGCTGTTTATACTGTCATCGCCTTGCATGTCGCTATCCCGGCAGGCTTCTTGAAAGCAAAAGATCCACAAAGAACCCTTCACGGCTCGAGACAAGATCTTCGCTCACGGGTCGACGGCCGGTTCACAGCCGGTTCACTTCTCATGAGAAATGCCAAGGCCACCGCGACACTTTCACGAAGTGCCCGCCAACTCTTTGGGGCCGCGACGACGGAAAAAAAGCGGGTCTATCCCCGCAGCAGACAGACACCGGCAGGGGGTGACAGTGCGTCTGTAGGAAAGGAGAGGTATCCATAAAAGGTTACATCACCGCGCACTCAGAGGCACACGAGGAAAGGCTACGCAGATGCAAGGAACGCGCAAGAACTCCCCAGACAGAAATCGCTATGGTATTGACCGAGTAAGCTCTACCGGCCTAATTATTTATTTACTCATTCGAGAAAAAAAAAAGAAATGAAAGAACTAGGGCTTCAAGCAAACTATGAAATTCATGAAACGTCGGACATATCTTGCATAACGGAAGGCACAAGAAATTACGCGATGGCCTCGGCTGCTTATGCGGCGTTAAATCAGGTACAACTATACCAAACCACCGGTACCATCTATTCCAGATAGATGGCAGATTCCAGGCAGGTCACGGGGCTTGCTTGCATCTCGTTCCTGCAGATGCTGCTCGTGTAGACAACAAGCAGCGCTCTGAGAATTTCGGGACGGTGACAGCTTTCGATGTTGTTTCACTCCACACTTGATTACCTCAGAGACCCCACTAAGGGGCATTACATAATCGGTGGGAGTACAAATATTAATGGAATGTGATTGCCTACATGACATTTTGAAGCGATCATTTAAACTGGTAACAAAAACATGACTGGCAGGTGATGGCAACAACGTCTTGGGAAGGCCGTTCTAGTCTTTTGCATCAGGGATGAATGAATGAATGAATGAATGAATGAATGAATGAATGAATGAATGAATGAATGAATGAATGAATGAATGAATGAATGAATGAATGAATGAATGAATGAAGCGCGAGGAGTGACGATCCCCACAAGTGGCACCGCTCTCACACTCCTGCGGACCAACACCGCTGGTGTGGAAAGCCGTTGCCTCACCATCGGCTAGCAGCCACACAGTCGGCAAGTAGTCAGTGCCTCTTCGTCAAGCCCGACGCAGAAAAAAAGCAAGAAAAAAATTGGTTCTTGTCGAGCGCGATCTGAGTGGTTGTTGCCTGTCGTGGTGCATCCGACGACACATACATGTACGCGCACTGCGAACAATTAATTCCCCGCACGCAGGCGAACGGGCGCTCCTCACACACTAGCAGCTGCGCCGGCCACCGCGGCGGCGTTGAAAACCGGCGAACGGTGCTGTCAGGGTTCTTGATCGAAAGGTGTAACATGAATGACGACAATACCGCGCGCTGCGGGAGCGCGGAAAATTAACGCACACACGCACAAGCGTGAGAGCTGGACGAAAAAAAAAAAATATTGGTGAAAAAAAAATTTTGAAAAGAAAAGAAGTGTTGCGCAAGCAGCGCGCATTTTGCCAGGCAGTATAACGAAAGAATCCTAAGAAGAATGAGTGCTGGGCCACATGAGAGTCACTGGAGAT
This sequence comes from Amblyomma mixtum, assembly GCF_055824585.1. Lineage (NCBI taxonomy): Eukaryota > Metazoa > Arthropoda > Arachnida > Ixodida > Ixodidae > Amblyomma > Amblyomma mixtum. Next base: position 294,865,040 of record NC_143013.1, on the reverse strand, counting down.
CGGTTCGAAGAAACTGCTGTGAGGATGTTCGCAAAAAAAAAAAAAGAAAAGAAAAAAACGTCGAACTTTGTGACATTCCGCCGTCTCTTTGCTCTTGCCTTCTAGGGCCCTCTCGCGCGCGCTCTTCGTCTCTCTCTCTCTCTCTCTCTCTCAAAAAACGAGATAATGCTGCGGCGCGAAATTCCCCAGCTGTCGTTTGAGCCACATTTCAGTAACTGCAGCGGGGAAGCGAACCGTCTCGCGGATTATACCCCCTGCTTGCCGCCGCATCCAGTCCGGCAATGCCGCAAGTCATAGCATAGCGAGACGGGAGCACCGCCGATAAAGTTCGTCGGGCGGGTGTCAAACGCGTCGTCGTTCACAGTCATTCGACGAAAGGCAAAGGAGCACATTAAATGAAAACGAAATGAATGAACCGCTAGAAGACACGGCCCCTGTAGATCCAGTGTTTCATCGTAGCGCGACCGATGAACGACCGACACCGTTCGTCTTCACGCAGGTGCCCCCGTTTCCACGACGCGTACAGAAATGGCCCGAAACCGTCGACACTTTCAGCCGTCTATAAATTACGTGAAAGCCCATCCCCTTTTCACGAGCTGCTGTGGCAGCTCATATAACACATACATACGGCCCGCTAAAGGCACGCATTTACACTGGCATCACGTTTGCCGACGTATAATCACACCGACCACTCGACCCTCCGTCACTTTTTCCCCCTCCATTTCCAAGGAATGAGCGCGGAGACAGCCGTCGCGCTAACGGTCCGGCGACTCCTTCGTCCATCCTGACACGTAATCAACGGCGTCGACGAAGCCCAACTCCCCCTTAAAACGTGTGGGCGGCAAAGGAAAAAAAAAAGTATGTTGGGTACAAAAGTGAGCCGAGAGAAGACACGCGAGTCATACGTATGGCCGCCTATATTAATAATGGCGTACCCACATACAAACAGAGAGAATTCGCCTCAAACGGACGACCACCGGCGATCCCCGCGGCGTCGATGGAGGAAAGAAGGGGGGGAGAGAGGCTTCGGCACACGTCGCGCGACTGAAGACAGATGCATTTGGGCCGGGCAGTGCTTCGCTGCCTGCTGCTATGAAACTCGCACTTTCCGAAAACAGCACGCTCAGCACGTCTTCGTTGTGTCCTCGTCTCGAGCGCTACAGTTTTTCATCATGAGCAACCAACTCGCCCAAACATCCACCCTGAGCACGCTCAGAGTCGCGGAAGCCTTAGAGAGCTAGCTGCCCGTCAGGCTTTGAACCCGCGTCGAACACTGACCAATAATAATAATAACAATAGCGATAACTGGTTATGAGGAAGGTAACAGCGCCGTGCAGGACGAGATGATGGAGGGGCCGAAGAAGAGATAAAAGCCGCTGCACGTAGTGGAAGACCTCCAAACAATTCCGTGCTCTTACGTGTCACAGAACACGGGGCCGTCTTTTTGTGTTTTGTTTCTCCACCAAAAAGCAGCCGTCGCGGCCGGTCTGCATCGCATTCGATTCCACGACCTCCGCTCAAGAAGCCGAAAGTCGTCACCGCCGAGAGCCGCCGCAAGCCCGGACGCCGCCGCGACAACCTCCACAGCACTGCACGCTTCTTCCTTACCCTTCGAGCGAGACGCATTACGACGCACCGCTGCGCGCACATGAATGTATCGAAGCGGAGCAGAGCGGGAAGGGAGAGAGAGAGAGCTGGAAAGGAAAGTCGGCGGCGAAAACACCACCCAAGCACCTATGCCGGCCTTTCAGCTCATCAAGCTTTCGCGAGCGACGGAGACGAGGCGACCCCGGGCAGCGACGCTTACTTAGCCCGCCCAATACCGCCGGAGAAGATCCATTAAGAAGGGCGCGTCAGCGCGGGGCCATTAATTATACGCCGTCCACGGTCGCCGACTCGCCGGATCCACATCTCGCGGCAGCTGCTGCTGCTGTGCCGAGGCGACGACAGTCGCATGATGACGACGACAGCTCTCTCGCGAGAAAGTGCAGAGCGGGAGCGACCTTCGATTCGAACCCACTCCCTTCCATGTCTCTCTCTTCTCCCCGGCGTCCTTTCGATGTCCCGTTCATCACGGGATGAAATCGAGTGCGAGACACGTGCGCTCTTTCCTTGAAATCCAGCTAAATAGAGCGAAGGCTTCGCGTTCCGCGAAAGGAATATATTGCCAGGAAGTGAACGGGGCTGCGGCGAAGGCAACGGTGAAATCGCCCCAACAAAATCCAACGAAGGAGAATGGGGGAAAAAAAAAACAAGAATAAAGCTCCCAGGCCTCTTCGCCTTAATTTATCCGCTACCATACAGGGACTTAATAGAAAGCTGCACCACGCCTGACTATTGTGTCCTCCTCGGTTAAAGAGCGTCCATTCACAGGCGGTTCAGAACGACCATTCTCCTCAGTCAAAATAAAAATAAATAAAAGGGTGGGGGACAACAGGAAGGGGATCATTAAAGAAAAATATGTCAACCGCCCTTTAACCCAAAAAAGTTCCCCTTACGCCTAACGCTGTAAAGACAGATTATGAACTCGGAAAAGTGACGCCAATCATCCACTTTCCCGGTTAACTAACCAACTGCCGGCTTCTGAGTCAAAGTTTCGCGTTCGGGAACCGTTCGGAGTCGTGAAATGTAATGAAATACGGCGGGCAAACGCGAAATAGCACTCTCCTCGTTCTCCTTCTTTGTTTCGTTCTATTTTTTAAGTGGCACCACCAACAACATTCATAGCACTCTCACTACACTCGCGAGGCTGTGCGCAATAAGGCAGGCAGGCAGACAGGCCGCGTCCAAGACATTCCGCTACTGCCGCAAGACGAGAAAAGCAGTTGCGAAGGCGATGAACGCAAACAACCCAGATGAAGAAAGAAAGAAAGAAAGAAAGAAAGAAAGAAAGAAAGAAAGAAAGAAAGAAAGAAAGAAAGAAAGAAAGAAAGAAAGAAAGAAAGAAAGAAAGAAAGAAAGAAAGAAAGAAAGCGATATCCAGCAAAGACAATCGATCACCAACGACTGGCGAGCCACTCGCATTATGCGACGAGCTCAGAAACTATACGTTGACCTTTCATACTTCGTCAGGGAATCCGAAGAGGACAAGAAAAAAAAGAAAAAGAGCCCACAAAGACGCACTTTGTGCTACATAAATGCAACCGAGGGAGCAGCCGTTGTCTAGACTTCATCGCGCTGCGCATTCGTTACTTCTTTTCCTTCCTTTCTTTTTTTGTTACAGGCGAACTTCTCTTTGCCCTCTCGCTCTCGACTCACGCAGAGCGCACAGAGAAGACGCACCGCACATCGCTTATGTCCCCGCCGAGAGAGTTGTGCAAGACGGCGGCAGCGCGCGCGCACACGGGGCCGGAGGGGGGGGGGGGGGGCTTCGTCTCCTTGCTCGCTGAATGACAGCCCCGGGAGGACGATGCGAAATGGAATACAGACTCCTCTTCCAGGCGCGCGTGCGTGCGTGCTCATTGTTCAGGGCTCGGCGGCGGAGAAAGCGAAAGGCGCTCGTCGTTTCTACAGAAACCGCCTCCAGGATTCTTCTACTACACCGTACACTCCCAAGAAGAGAGCGCTTCGGAGAGCAGCGCAATATTTCTATCCCCTTCAGTGCTTGTTTTACTCATTGTTCTGCAATTTTAAGGGCAACCAGCCGTTCGGGAAGTAGCTTGCGTAAAACTTACTCGGACCAGAGTACAACGAGTAACTAACTGCTGATCATATAATTTGACAGGCGTTGTCGAAACTGTCACGTCACAGGGTGTCCGACGAACCGCTCATCAACAGCAGTAACGATGCTTCTGGGAAAAGGAAATGCGCAGCAACCGACTTGAATTCAGTCAGAATGTTTAGTTTTCAGTCTAAATATTTTGTGACGATTAATTTCGTTTCCGCTTCACTTGGTTCCGAGCCACACTGGCCGCTGCTCCCGGTGACGTACGCCGCGGGGGATTCTGTCACCTGTAAAAAGTCGGGGCAAAAACACGCCCACACTGGGGACAACGCTGACGAACTTAATGTTGTTGTTGGTCGTGGCTATTTATTAATAAATAATAAAAATGGAAGGAAAAGATGTTGCCAGCCGCGGCGTCTGCCACGAAACCTGAAGCAGCCGAGTTGCGGCTAGCGGGGATAAAAGGAGAGGGAGAGGGAAACAAGGAGGGGGGGGGGAATAGTAAGAAAGGATAGGGGTAGGCCGCAAATATACACTGTGTACAAATACAGGATACGTAAATACAGAACTTAATATTTCGTGTCGAGGGGGAGAGGAGTCGGGATCAGCCCGCTTAGCCCCCTCAGAAGCCATCTCGATGCGGTAACACTCCCGTACCCCCCCCCCCCCCCCCCCCCCCCCCGTCTCCAAACTATCCTCAGTGATAATCGCCAGCCCCAGCACTACAATGTTTGCGCATCTGCTTCCATGTAAACCGCGTAATACGTCGCAACGCAAAACTCTCGTTCACCTGTCACGTCATTCCGTAGCAACTCGTTCTCCGATTCGTTCCTTCGAGGGCAAAAGAACCAGCGACTTCCGAACCGCCCCCTCCGCCACGCAGAACGCGTCGAAGCATCGCCTGCAATCGCCTCGCACGGGTCGTATCGCGAGCTATTTAAACACGAGGAGAGTCACTCGTGAACCCATTCGCATTTCTCTTCACCGGCGAGCCGCCTGCAACAGGTCGCACAGCTGTACCGCTCTTAGTCGAGAGAGAACGAGGGGACCCAGTTGCGAACGACGCAAGGCAATTCCCTCTTCTTTCTTTCTTTCTTTCTTTCTTTCTTTCTTTCTTTCCCTTTTTTTTTACTCCCTTTTCAATCCCGGCATGTCAGGGCCGACTCCGGCATGAAGACGAAAACAAAAATTTAAAGAAAAAAAACAGGAAGCGTAATTATCAAGAATACCCAGATTGCACGTGTCAGCCGCGATCTAAATGAGGGGGGGAGTAAAGAACAAATCGGCAAGTGAACAGCAGAGAAAAACGAGACAACATCCGCGCTGCTGCGCGAAATGGCGGGAAAAAAAATAACGAACGACAAAATAAAAGCAAAACGACAAAAGGTGCTGCGCCGCGCAGCTACGCCGAGCAACAACAGCCGCAGCTGCGTTAGCTTCGTCGCTGCCAACGCGGCACAAACCAACCAGCCGCAGTCTACGTACGACCGGCGGCAGCAGACAGGCGGGGGGGAAACACGCATATGGCGGCGAGCGCTGGCGGGCTTCGCGCGCAGGGGTGACGACACAGGCGGCGACGACGAACTCTCGACCGCCGGAAGAGAACGCACGAGACGAACTGGTTGCCCGAGAGGGGGAAAAAAAGAAAGAATACTAAAATGACGACGATAAAAAAAGAAAAGGACGGCCGCCTCGCTTTTGCTCCAGGTGGCTTTTAAAACAAAGGACGGCGGCGGGCAGCAGCAGTTCCCGGCCGTACATTTCACTCTCACTCCGCGCTCTCGGCACAGCGACTATACTACGTGTAGTCCCTCTCAACCAACGCTCAATATCCCCGTGCCTTAGGACCGCAAGTGCCGAGGAAACAGATCTGTACGACGCCACGGATCCCTGAATAAGTTACTAAATAGACATAACGAGACAATCTTCGTTAGCACAGTATACGGGCCTCTAGAATTTCGCCTGCATCGAAATTCGACCGCCGCGGTCGGGATCGAACCCGCGTCTTTCGGGTCAGCAGCCGAGTGCCGTAACCACTGAGCCACCGCGGCGGCAGAACACCCACTTCAAGCTCAACAATTACGGTTAGTCAGTGGCCAGCAAAAGATGACACAAGCAGTGACAAGCATCTCGACGGAGTCAGAAACCAAACGAAAGAACGTTTGAGAAGGACGGAACGAAGCGACTATCGGAGACATAAAAACAAATGCCGCATGCTTTCAATAATCCAAACAACTTTCCCCCAGACGAAGTTGACTAACAAGACGAGCCAATAACGAGTAAACATATATCTCCTACGCTTACACGACACGCTGTCGATTACGAAAACAAAAAAAAATGGCGTCGACGGACGGGAACAAACAAAAGCCCTTGCACTGCTGACAATCCAAAGGCGCGTGCATTGTTGGGATGAAGCAGTCAATAAACATGCAGAAACCATTCTCAACGCCGCACATGCCATCATAAAGCCACGCATACGTCTAGATGCTTCATTTACTTATTTTTCTCCCTCTTTATCTTCTTGCTGCACACGGAAACAGCGGAAACTGTTCCGTCATTCTTCATGCAGCGCCTCTCCTCGTTGTTCATGCGCAACCTGTCCGTTCTTCACAGCGTCCTCGCCTCGCGCACGACGTCGCCTACGGCTCGAGACCGCGGTTGTGCAACAAAAGCATGCGTTTTTATACGCCCAGCCTTTTTTTCAAGGCTCCGGTGCGTATCCCGCGCATTTTTCCGTTCCTCGCGACGCGCGACTCCGTTCATAGGCCGCAGCCACGACAGCTGCTGCGCGACAAAATTTCAATACACGCCTTTCTTGCGCGACAAAACGTTTCTTCTTCGCAAACAACGTAAACAAATAAAAAAAAATGCGCGTACACACGCGAAATGCTGGCAAGCTGCAGAAATACATCCTCACCGACGACAGCTCACAGGGACCTAGGCTGAACCCTGTTATAACGAAGTAGATGGGGGATCCGGCGATTACTTCGTTATAGCCGTAGCTTCGTTATAACCCGTGTTGACCGAGCTTCTAAGGGAGACCGTCATTCCTTCGCTATATCCAGTATTCCGTTATAAAAAGTTTCGCTGTAACGAGGTACGACTGTATCCTGTTGTTTGATTGTCAAAGCTCCTAATGGCACATATCCACAAAGAGGGATCGGCTAGAAATTGGTCTACAATTACTACACGCTCTTCTTCATCTTGCCTCACTTCTCAGCTGATCTGAAGAGCATGAAAAACCTATTCTCCAACCCATGCGGCCTTGTATGCAAGACACGACTGCCCTTCGTTGTTATCCTACACTGTTATTCCACTGACCGCTGCTCGTGAGCTCTCAAAATGTCGACGTAAACGCGTTGCCGCAAAAAATCCTTGCGCACAAGCTCTGGGACGCACTTCCGATTTTAAAAACCAACAAGTCATCGACCACTGAAAAAAAACTCCCAGCCTTCGCCTTCGCAGACCCCGAACTACACCGCTATTACGAAACGAGGCGACAATAAAACCGGGCGCGACCGTTCACATACCCAGATGTACCGAGAGCGACATTTGTCGCAGGGACAGCGTTATTATAGAGAGCGGCGCGCGACACCGGAGCCGGGCAGAAAAAGAGCAAAACGGCCGCGCTACGCCGCCGCCTTCTCCGAACACAAGCGCACACGCAGCGGGGCATGCATACGCATACAGGGGAAAACACCGGCCGAAGGTGCACGCTCGAGGATCACCTCGCGCAAACAGACCCGACGTCGCAGGGAAACGCGGAGAGGACCGTGCAGGCACGCACAACTACGACCGTGCGATGACGCCGGAGAGGGGCGGCTGAGATTCAGGAGAGCAGAAAGAGCCCCGCCACCGCCGCCGATACGAGCCGAAAGCGAAAGGCACGAATCAACTCGAAAAGCAAAACACGAGGGAAGCAAAACGAGAGAGAATAGCGGAGAAAAGAAAGTGCGAACACTGTGTTTGTGCGTGCGTGCGCCGGGGACGAACGTGAGGGCCCGGGAGAGCGATCTCCCTCCCCTGTCTGTGCGACAGAGATAAAAAGGGGCGACACACTTTCGACGGCGAAGAACGCCATAAGAGACGCCGCGAAGCAGGAAAAAGAAAAAAAGATAAAGCAAGCAAGGCTCACGCACAGTCGCTCCGAAGCAACCCAAAGCAGAGCGGGAAGAATTTAAAGAAAAAAAAATGACGGAGGGAGGAGGGCGGGGGGTTGCATCCGGACGAGAGTTCTCCGTTTTTCGTCCGGGTATGCGAGTATGTGTGTGTGTGTTTGTGTCTTGCTTGCGCAACATCCGGACCCTGCGCCATTTTGTTTCTTTCGTGGCATTTACGAGGCGCACCACGACGACGCATTGCCGCGTCCATCTACCCTCGACTTCTCTTTTTTTTTTCTTTCCTGCTTACTGGCAACGCGAAATCCGCAACGCGCGGCCAGCCAGCGAACCAGCCAGCCAACACATCACAGCCCACCCCACTCAATCCGGTAAGTGCCGCGGCGACATGGCTACTACACACGCGCGTCGCCTAGCCGCTCCACCAACGCACGCATACACACATCCACAAAGCCCGAAAGAACCTCTCGCGCACTTTCCGTTCCAGCGGGCGCGCGCTTGCTGTCATCATCAGCGTCGAGTGCAACCAAGTGCAACACACACACACACAAGCAACACTGGTTTGACCCGTGCTTTTGGAATCGCTCTTTCTGTTTAGCTGTGGAAGTAGCCCTCCCGGTTCTCGGCATTAATCTCGCTCCCTCGTTTGGGTGTCAGTTCGTTTCCGATAAGGCTACGGAAGACCGGCGGCCACTAGCAACATACCAAACAGAGGCGCGATTGTACTCATCAGCTGCTAACAGGGACAGTAATGTTTGTTTACGGTATTTAACGTCACAAAGTAAGTCGGGCTACGATGGACGCCGTAGTGGAGGTCTCCGGATAATTTCGACCACATGGGGTTCTTTATCGTGTACTGACATCGCACAGTACACGGGCCTCCAGAATTTCTCCTCCATCGAAATTCAACCGCCGCGGCCGGGATCGAACACGCGTCTTTCGGGTCTGCAGCCGAGCACGCTAACCACTCTGCTAAGGCCAGAATACTGACCTGCGCTTGTGTGTGTTACTGTGTTCTTGCTCGGTCCTTGTTTTGTTCGCGCAGTTTTAAATATGAACGATTCAGACCAACTAGCCCGCCAGAAGATCCTTTTGAAGTATCCTGGGGACACACAAGTTCACCTAAAGAGTATGACGCTACAGCGTTGAAGGGTCCCTGCTACGGTCACTTGGGGGACCCCTGGCGCACCCTTTCGCAGATATCTGCGCTAGCACTCACAGTGTCCATTACCCGCATTTAGCTGTTCTGTGTTTGTCGCAAGTCTGCTTTGTGGCAAGCTGCCCACTGGGTTGTGATGCACATGCCCAGGTGTGTGCGTGCGTGCGTACCTGGCAGCCTGCCCACCGTGGCAGCAGTTCAATCAATGACTGATAGGAGTGGAGGGAGACGAGCTCTTTAATGAAAAACAGATTTTAGCCGGCGTGAATATTCGTTGACATGCTACTCTGCGTATAGGGCAGCGAATATAAAAGTGTGCGTGTGTGTGTGTGGGGGGGGGGGGGGGGGGGGGGTATAAATAAAAAAATTAATGCTTTCGCCTTAAAGGGCCACGGACCACCTCAGCTCAGCAGACACTCTCTACCTCTCTTTCAGCGAGCCTCCTCTCCTTCCATTCCCTCCTCGAAATTCTTCTCTCCCGCTCCTCGTCGAGTAGGCTCGGCAAGGCAAAATCACCCCTTCCTTCTCCGACGTAAGCCGGAGGCGTGGTGTCTGTGGAGTGCGTCACGGGTTACGTCATGGCCCCGCCTTCAATAGAATTCTTTTCTTGGTTTTTGCTGCTGGGGCTGAAACAGCGTCGTCGCATTTCTCCGCACACTGAACGATCGAGAGGCGCGATCGGCTCGACCACCTAGACTTGTTAGCGAGCGCACCCTTTCATACATCTGTTTGTCATTCCCAGTTAGCGAGCCACCTTTTCATTTTTTTTTAGGCCTCCCCACCATTTCACGAGCGGATGGGCGGAAGTCGTTTCTGTTCGAAACACACGGCGAAGTGCGGACCCGGCAACCGCCCGTTTGCTTTTCTTCATGTGTGTTTGTGTTCTGTGTGTTTGTGTCTTTTCTCCGCTCCGAAGCCCATGTCGTTCATTGGAGTCAGGGCGTACGCAAGATGCATGGAGGATAAGCGGTGTCTATGCGGAGCGCTCAAGTGGACGAGCGAGGGAAAGGCTCTGCTGCACTACTAATTAAAACCTTGTTTTGGGGGGCTCGCATAGAAGAAAAGAAACTGAGAAGGGAGCGCGCACGCAGAGCTTCTCGTGACGTGATCACGGCGGGGGGGGGAGGGGGGGGGGGGGGCGAACCAACTCCCTCAGTTTTACTATTTTTTACTTTTTATGGCAAGGGTTCAAGGCTGTCGCCGCACGCTCCCTCCGCAGTTTTTTTTTTTTTTTCCTTCATGCGGGTTTGGAGGCATGAGCCAGAACAGAAGGCGCTGCGGAAAGCCTTGTGCAGACGCGCGACGCCAAGGCTACACCCAACCTTCTCCCGTCAGTCAGAACGATGCACCAATGGAGTGCCTTTAGCCAAAGTAGCCACCCTTGACGTCAGCGGTGTGCAGAGTAGTGGGCGGGGCCCGTTTTTGAAGGAAGGAAAGAACGAACGGGCTTTGATTTGAATTTTCGCAGCTTTTCGGGGCGCGCATGGCTCTAGTATTTTGCAGAGGTTATCTTCGATGCCTCATCTATGCAGTGGGCTTGTTTTTCAAAAATGTCCGGACCCTGGTCAGTGGCCCTTTAAAATCACGTGAGTAACCTAAGCGCCCGCCGTAATTTTTTCGTTTCAGCGAAACTGTTTCTCTGCACAATGACAAGGGAAGCGATGTGTCTTGTCCCATCGCCTCTCGTCTCTGTTCAGGTGCGCTGCTTGTGCCTAATTATGTCATACCAACTCGTCCATCAGTCTGCGTTGTTGTTGCTTAACTACGGCACTACCCTCTCTACCACCAGACTTCAGTCACTCCAGCAACGACGCCGAGACCTGTAACGCAGGGCGGGAAGGATTAACCCTGACAATATCAAGCGTTCAGAACTAATAGGAGACACGCAGGCGGAAAGCTTCGCAGCCCGCACAGCACAGCGCTGCAGAGCCGACATCCCCCGGCCTTGCTTCCCGGGCAAGTCCCTCTCCCCCGTCAGCCACCAAGGACGTTGAGGCACGCCAGACGCAACGCAGCCCAACGTAACGCCCCCGTTTACCCCTCCTCCCCCACACAGCGTGACGACGGCGAGGAGCGACGCTCTTACTACGTCGACCACGTTGTCGCTCGGCGCCCAGCCGGCCGGCCGGGCCCGCATCACGTGCAGGGTAGCCCGCGGCAGCAGCAGGAGCAACATCGCTTGCAGCGGGTACGGGTAAAAACTATCAGGGTCGCGCGAGCAGCGTAGGCTGCAGGCAAAGAAGCCGCGGCGGCGGGACCGAAAGAGGAGGAAGGCAGTGAGGGAGAGGAGAGTATCTCTGTGGCCTCGACTGCGACGCCAGCAGGAGTGGCAGGAGTCTACTGTGAGGGAGGAAGGCGAGGGGAGAGAGAAGAGAGAGAGGGGGGGGCGTCGGCGACTGCTGTTGCGTGCGTGCGCCCGCGCGGCGACCGGTTTTTCTCGACGTGGCAGACGGGTCGGCGTCGGCGGACCAAGTGCGGCACGACGCAATGGCGGCGGCGGGCTGCGCTCCGTCGGCGATACCGAGGACGGGACGACGCGCTGGTTATCAGTTGTTAGCAGGGAACTTATTTGGACGTAGCTAACCACAACTCGGGTGAACGGCCGGCGACACCGCCTGTCCGAGGACCTGGCAGTCGCAGCTCGTTCTGCCAACTTCGCTTGATCACAAAAGTAGTTTGACGACATCGACGCGGCTCTCGCGCGGTTAGGACAGCGGAAGAATTTCGCGGGTCCGTTTCGCGTATAAGAGAACACAAAAGTAAAGAGAAGTGAGGGCCTGGGAAAAACAGCGGGTGCTACCTGCATCGTCTCTCTATGGGTTTCGTTAATGACCAGAATCCGCGGTTCTCGTTAAGTACTTGCATTCGAAAATTTCGTTAGCCATCTCCCTAATAAAGTGGTGCTTATAGTACTGTGCCACGTTTGCCTCACTTGTTACCCACTAATCCTCCAACCAACTTTCGCCGCCGCGGTGGCTCAGTGGCTATGGTGCTCGGCTGCTGGCCCGAAAGACGCGGGTTCGATCCCGGCCGCGGCGGCTGAATTTCTTTGGAGAAGAAATTCGAGGCCCGTGTACTGTGCGATGTAAGTGCACGTTGAAGAACCACAGGTGGTCGAAATTTCCGGAGCCCTCCACTACGAGCGTCTCTCATAGCCTTAGTCGCTTTGGGACGTTAAACCCCATAAACAAACAAAACAACCAACTTTCACTGCATGCTACCGCGGATGTGGGCGGCTGTTGACACCTGGCTGATTAGCGCATGCGTTAACCTGCTTTCTCGACGCCTTTATGAACCTTCCTTCCCTGTCTGGCCAAACTACTAAATCTGCGCCGCACCGCGGCCGATTCCCAGCCAACGCGAAACGGAATCATTCGCACTGACGATGCGACGCCATCCCCGCTCTACTTCTCTCGGAGTGCCCAGGTTCGAATCCTGCCGCGGCGGCCACGTTTCGCCCTCCACTACGGCACCTCTTTCATTTTTCACTCCCTCCTTCATCCCTTCCCATAGGACTCGGTTGAGGTGGCCACCGAGACAGTTGCTGCGTCATTTCCGTTCCTCAAAACCACTAATTATTACTTCTCGAGAACACGGACCCCCACAACCGTACGAATACCAAGGCAAACGACAAAGGACCAGCACTGAGGACGAGACGGGGGGTGGAATGGGCGGAGCGTCGCTCTGCTTCACGCAGCTGCTGCCTTCCCTCCAACTCGAAACGCGCCAAGCTTTGACCCCTTCGCCGACAACCTCCACAACCCCTTCCCCCCTTCAAATATCCTCTCGAAACGAGCCCGCGTCCGGTGCCCGCGCCGTGCCAAAAACTGCGTGCCCCTGGAACGAAGGAGACGGAGGTAGCGGACGCGAAGCCGGCGTCAAGGAGTCTCAGGCGACGACGAGAGAGAGAACACCCCCCCCCCCTCCCCCTCTCTTAAAAACTGCGATCGCAAAAGCTCAGCCCCGGGAGACAGCGTGCCAACTGGCAGGGCCCAGTGCACTGTCAGTGCCAAACCGAGCTCGCTCGCCGCCTTTTCTTTGTTTTTATCCCTTTCTGCATTCTTCTGCCTCCACAATCGCAACAGCACAAAGTGGGTTTTCCGCTCTTTCCACAGCCCCTCAGAGGCTCTTGCCCAAGTGCAACGGCATTAGCGTGCTCGCACCCCCGCCCCCCCCCCCCCCCCCCCCTCCCCCCTACAGCGGCCTTCCTGACGCCTTGCGTTCTAAATATCGAACTGAGAGCGGTATACGCCGCCGCCCTGTCACTCGCCCTTCGCCAGTTCTTGTCACCAACAGCTGACTGACCAGCGTTCCACTCATCTTTCTTCTTTTCACCTTTTTTTTTTTCTTTCTGCAAGCTGTCATCTCTTCTCATTCCAACAGCACTGGTCATCCAACCCGCAAGCCCACGCGGTTAATTCACAGTTGGCCCTTTTGCCAGCTCGATAGAGTAAGGATCGCGGACGAAGAGAACCTTCTATGAAGGTCGCGCTGCAGCCGTGATTTCCTCGGAGTTTCAAAAAACTAATCTGCCTACTCAGACAGGCAGCCGCCAGGGTGGCTAAGTGGTTACGATGCTCGGCTGCTGGCCCGAAGGACGCGGGTTCGATCCCTGCTGCGGAGGTCGCATTTCGATGGAGGTGAAATGTTAGATGCCCGTGTACAGTGCGATGTCAGTGCGCGTTGAAGAAACCCAAGTGGTCGAAAGTATCCGGAGCCCAACCCCCCACTTCCAATACGTCGTCCCTCACAGCCGGAGTCGCTTTGGGATGATAAGCCCCATAACCTATTACAGAGAGCGGGGTAATGCTGCGAACATCATCGATCCTACACGGTTGGGAAAGCTCCAAAGGCGTATGACTAGTTTGTGAACACGGTTCGCTGCCTTCTCATACCGCGCCTTTTGTAAAAGTCACTATCTTCAGATGGTGTGCAATGAGTCGGCGCAGTCAGTGTGTCGCTATGTAAAAAAAAAAAATACATTTTACAAGCCCACAAAACTTGGGCGTATTTATTATTATTATTAGTATTATAAGCTCGAAACTTTATTCTAAGCTTTGCAAGCTAGAAAGCAAAAACGCATGAAGGTTGAAGAAAAAAACGGCAGTGAATATGTAACTTATGCAGACAGATCTGCACAACTTCGTTGAAGAAGCCACATATACACTCGAAAACAACTATCATCATTAAGATCCGTGTATTCTCAGCATTTCTATGGTGGTTTCAATTTCAATAATGATTTTACTTTTATATTTTATTCCTTATAATGTGCGTTCATTTGTACTTTACTCTTCGTCCCTTTCTTTCCGTCC